>NW_028246310.1:0-105981 GCF_964263255.1 Lissotriton vulgaris | reverse complement strand
TACTATGGAGAGACTAACAAGCCTAATAATGGATAGGAAGCCAGCGTTTACAAAGGGCAATGACACAAGCCAATAAAAAATATGGGCGGGGAGAGTGGGCGGGGCTGCGAAATGATATACTTCAATACTGCTTTCCTCGAAGAAGTGAATGCTCTGCCCAGGCTCGACCTAAAAAATCAAAGGGCTGCTCTGAGGACTTTCACCAATCCATTGTTTCAGGTATGATAATTGTCTCCAAATGTCCCTTCCCCTGCCTTGTTACTCGTCTCCTCTTTATGCATGTGCACTCCTCTAGCTAGTAGCCTGTGACACTGCCAAGAGAAATGGGACAGGGCAGGGTACAACAGAAGGGCAAAGAAATTAACAGAACGAGGCGTGGCCAAGCCACCGACCATGATGGCAATGTAGGCTTGTAGCTCCGCCACAGTTTCCCGAATAAATGCCAATCCTGGCGCTGTTGGCGGGGTCCCTGTGATTCAGAACAGTGAGGGAGATGAGGGAGGTGATTGAGTGACCTCCAGTGGGGTCGATGCCCGAAAGTAATTTGTAGAATAAGGGGGTTTACCTAAGCCTCTAATGTAAATTCAAACAATGAATGTTGAAATAAGGATAAACAAAACTTTATTGGTTTATCCTGACATTGATTTATGTCATTTTTCTTTGTGATAAATCATAAAATTCTTTTTATATCTACACAGAAAAAAGACCGTAGTCAACTTCATGTATTACCATATACTTTTAGACACAGTGAGGAACAAATCATAAATATTTACAATGAGAAACCATAACAGTGAACGTGTGATTATAAATACAACAACAATGTGCTCACAATTTACAAAAACATGAAACAATTAACAGTAGCTGAAAACTCAATGATCACAAACTCAATCGTCAATACAAATCCTGTGGGGTGAAAAAAACTTGTAAGGTGTCACCACAATTCCTGAAACAGTATCAATCTGTTCTTATTTGGATCAGGGAATAGATGCTGATTAACAAACAAATGTCGCTGGCATTGAATGTCATTGGAGAAAGAAATGCCGACGCGTTTCGAGTCCCACTGTCTGATTCACAGGACTCTCATCAGGACAGTATGAATCAGATCCATGCGAACTGTTTCCAAAAAAAGAAGCAGGGGGGAAGATTTTTACAAGGAGGTCCTCAATCCATTTAATCTTTAAATAAGGTGCATCAATAAGATGCAGCATACCTTATTTTTCTCGTAACCAAGGATGCGCTTGCTTTTAAAATGTCGTCAGTGCCGTGGGTATCACGCTTCAACAGAGTGAATTTTGGATCAGAAATGGTTCCCAGAGTGAGCCAACTTGAGCTTGTGCGGGTGGGGGGCAGGGATATTATTTACCTTGAACCTTCTTGCTCTGGCGGCGTGCCTGCCGTCGTGCGAGTGTATTAGTTTTTCAGATCGGTACACATCTCTGAAAAAATTCAGACACAAAGTAAGAATTTTGTGTGTCCGCAAAGCGACTGAAACTCATTAGAAAGTAAGAGACATACTCGTAAGAGGAACGAGAAGAACGCGGAAATTAAGGCCGCTGCTACTTCAAAGAGCTTCAGTTCTGTAGGGAGTAAAAGGGCGGGAGAGAGTCACTGAAATGGTCCCACATTGAAATACTAGGAAGAAACCGCCAGTGCTACTTCAGTGACTTACCGTTGTAGGGCACGGTTAACAGCGTTTGTCAGTTTCACTAGCAGCTAGCAGGATCCGCGGAAATGCCGACAAGTTCAAGAAAGTAATTTGTGGCATGGATCGGCACCGAGCTGTGGAGGTGGGTATCATTGCGGCCTGCAGCATTGAGCGGAGAAGGGAGCTCGAGTTCTGCTGCAACCGGATCTGGAGCGCGGACTGCGGGGGCCGTCCTGTGGCATGGCTGAGCAGAGGCGGATGTCAGGTGAGCGGCTGCTGTGGGGGCTTGTGGTGGCTAGGTGAAGCATTGTGGGGCACAGGCTCTCCCATGAAGCCCCACTGTGTCAGGGGCTGCAGGTGTGCTTGGGGACCAGCCGCCCGGCCGGGAGCTGTGTGGCCCACCAGAACTCCCGCAAGCCCGGATTGGACTGGGGCAGTGGGACCTTTCCTCCCCTGCCCCCAAGCACACAATTGCCCTCCAGAGGTGTGCTACAGGGCCTGACAGGCTGAAGATTGCTGCGCCACTCAGTCAAGCTGACTGTTGGCCTGGCTCACAGGATGCCTACAGGCCCCTCCAGGAAGATTGGTGTCCCTCCCACAGAATGCCCACCATGCCTAATTGAAATGGTGCGCCCTTAGCGGCTGGGTGTCCGCCATATCCTTGATCAGGGCACTCTTTTTTTTTTCTTCTTTTTTTTTAAGACCTTTATTGTACATGAATAGGAATACACAATGTAGGGCCTACAACCCCCAGGGCCGGCGGCAATGGTAACACAATCTATATGTGATCATACTGAGAACACAGCCTTTGAACCGACAACCCAGGGGTCCGGCGGCGGATGAAAATATATAGCAACATGATGGTAAAAATGTAAATACATCACATGGCTTAGGTCTAAGATTTTCTTTTCTTTTTAAAACAAACAACAAACCCCACATTAAAAACAAAACCACGGTAATCATGTTCAGTCCCTCAAAGGTGACAAAACAACGTCTGCAGCTTTAGTAACATTGATGTTATGTTCATAAACCCAATCTCACATTATGAGGCGCGATAAGCAGTAGGACAGGGTTCATCACAGCCAAAAGGGTTCCATGTTGGCTTATGTAAACTTTAGATCAAACCTAAGCATGGGCGTAAAATCCGCTCTGCTCGCGGATTTTGCGGATTTTCGGTGAATTCGCAATCCGCGAGATTCGCGAATTTCCCGCAAAATTCGCAAATTCGCACACAGCGGATTTTTTTTTCTTGGTGATACAATTTTGCGGCGCGCGGCGTTCACTTACCGTCATTCAGCGTTTGCCGAGTTGTTTTTCTCGATATTTTGCGAGTGCTGCGCCATTTTGGATCTTGCTGCGGGATCCCGCTGGAGTTTGGCGAGCGCAATTACGTCATTGCGGCTTGCCACCTTGCACAGCGAGAGTTTGTCAACGCGAGTACGCCGTGATCAGGTATCGCGGGAATTCGCAATTGCGACCTTGCGAGCAGCTACAATCTCGCACTCGCGAAAATACAAAATTTGCAATTCTGCACAATTAACCCCTTCAGCGCTAATGACAAGGGTAACTCGTCATGGAGTTTCCATTGATTTCAATGGAAATTACATTGAAGTGCCAGAAGATGCATAGCATCCAAGTGGTTAATCCACCAGCAAGCAGCATAAACCTTCTGGAAATGATGATTTTTATCTGAATAACTCCTCAGGTTGACATTTGCCTGCACTTTTTTTGTGAGGAGTCCATTTTGGGGAGGGGGGGTGGGAGGAAGGAAGTGCCCCACAGTCTTCAACTTCCTGTTCCTGTCCAGCAGGCTCCTCCCAGTGCTTTGTCCATCTACTGGTCACTTTTCATTTGGATCTGGAGCTGGAAGGATTAATTTTTGTGGATGCTGCTGGATATTTGGATTTGAGGCCTTTTTGACTTTCTTTGGATCACTTTTGGATTAGAAATTTCACAAGTAAGTTTGTTTGGGGCATTACAGTTGCTGCAACTACAATTTTGGAATTTTCGATTTTTGGGCTGTTTTGGGGCCTTTTGCTCAGGGGTACTCAGTGGTGGGTGGACTGAGTCTTTCTGTGGGGTGTCTTGAATTTAAACATCATGGAGGGGCTGGATGGCTTGGGATTGTGCAGATTTTTCTGTGTTTTTCGATCTTTGGGGTGTTCATGGGGACAGGCCATGTGGGTGGGGGCCATTTTGAGTGCTGCTACAGGCCCTGGCCATGTGCTGGGAGGGAGGGGGCCATTTTGAATGCTGGCAGTGTTCTTAGGTCTGCCACCATTTTGCCTAGCTTTCAACCTGTATGCCCAGGGGTACTCAGTGGTGGGTGGACTGAGTCTTTCTGTGGGGTGTCTTGAATTTAAACATCATGGAGGGGCTGGATGGCTTGGGATTGTGCTGATTTTTCAGTGATTTTCGTTTTTTTGGGCTGTACTTGTGGCCTTTTCACCAGGGGCTGATTTTTCTGTGTTTTTCGATTTTTTGGGGTGTTCATGGGGACAGGCTATGTGGGTGGGGGCCATTTTGAGTGCTGCTACAGGCCCTGGCCATGTGCTGGGAGGGAGGGGGCCATTTTGAATGCAGGCAGTGTTCTTAGGTCGGCAACCATTTTGCCTAGCTTTCAACCTTTATGCCCAGGGGTACTGAGTGGTGCATAGGCCTAGTCTTTCTGTGGGGTGTCTTGAATATAAACATCGTGGAGGGCTTGGGATTGTGCTGATTTTTCTGTGCTTTTCGTTTTTTTGGGCTGTTGTTGTGGCCCTTTTCACCAGGGGTAGTGAGTGGTGCATGTGCCTAGTCTTTCTGTGGGGTGTCTTGAATTTAAACATCATGGAGGGCATGGGATTGTGCTGATTTTTCTGTGTTTTTTCGATTTTTTGGGGGTGTATAACTGAACTGATGTTCCTCTGTCTTCCATTGCTTTTAGGTGCACAAGACTCAAGAGAACCACCAGTGCCAGGCAGACGTCCTGCAGTGGTGTGTGTGCGCAGCATAACGTCACACGACGTCACGTCTGGCCACAGACAACTCTGCAACTCGTGCAACTGCGGCCTGCTGTTCTGACCTGCTCTGAAGAAGATGGCCCCAAAAAAAGTTCCCCGTAGTTCCTCTAGCAAGAAAGTTGCCAGTAAGGAGCAGAAGAAGCAAGTTACCAAGGAGACTGGTGTGCCGCCCTCCACGTTTTTTGGGAGTAAAAAAAAAGTACGCCTGCAGCAGCAGCGGGATCTGCTGGGGACCAAGCTGGGAGCAGCACCCCCGGTCCATTGGGCACAGTGCCACCACCACCACCACGCCAACTTAAGTCCAAGCCCTTGAGTGCTGCAGAGGCACTTAGTCTAGTTGTTCAATCACCATCGACCAGTGATGTTGGCTCATCGCAAGAAAGTAGCAGCAATGTCCCTGAATCAACACAGGTTGTTGTAACTAATCTGACGAGTGTTGAACAACCACAGCCGCAACAACAACCACATGTGCAAGTACAAGCCCAAGTACATGTGGAAGGAGAGGCAGCGCAAGGAGATGCGCAAGCAGAGGTGCATGGAGGGTCACAAGTGCCCACAATAGTTGTTCCTCCTGAAGTAGGGGCACATCAGGAAATCGACAATCAAGGCGAGGTATCATTTGAGGAAGCCACTCCTCCTGATGATCATTCATTGTCTTCCACACCCCTAGCAAGGAAGAGATGAAGGGTGAGGTCTACATCTTCTTCAAGCCCATCTCCTTCTGATGATATGGATGAAAATTGGGAACCACCACGGCCGTCTTAGAGTGAGGCACACCATGATCTGACAAAGGTACTTAAGCGTAAAAGGAAGGTCGTCGAAAAACTCATAGTTATGGAGTGTGATGAGGCTCAACAAGAAGTGGCGGATACTGCAACTGATGAAGGCTCTCACGACGACGAACCAGTCATCATAAAGCTCACTGCAGCCCCAGCGGGCATGCAGCAAAAAGACATTTTGACCCTAGCCCGAAAAGCTGCTGAGCATGATGATGTTGTCGACGAGGAGGCAATGGAAAAAACACCACAATCATTGGAGTTAACTAGTACACCAACACCTACCGCTTCCATATTTATTATTCGCCAGAAAGGACCTCCATCCACCTCGACCTCAATTAGTGGTGGTGAAAGTGCAAAACGTACTGAAGTTCGGCAATCCACATCCTCCACTTCATCTGGCATTAGCAGCAGGACCACCACCACCAGTATCGCCGCCTCCTCCGGCCCCCAAAGACATTTCAAGTCCGCAGTTTGGGACTTCTTTAGTGTTTGCCCAAAAAAGGAAAACTTTGCCATTTCTAGCATTTGTAAGTTGGCAGTTAGTCGTGGTAAGTTTGGTTCCAACTATGGTACCGGAGGCCAGAGAGGTCATCTTGAAAGAAAGCACGCTGTCAAATGGTTTGCGAACCTACAGGCGATCAAGGAAGCCCGAATTGCACGTAATGAAAACGTTGATGTTTCATCTGAAGATGACGAGGAGGAAGAAGACGTGTCAAACACTTCACTTACACCCAGTACCCCTGTCAGCAGCACACCCCATGTGAGCCACACTAAGAGTGTGGGAGAGAGTGAGACATCAATGCGAAAAAGTTAATCAGCGAGCGTAACTGGGTCGAAGAAATCATCATCATCATCCCGTAAATGCTTGGTCCAGGGCAACATTAAAAAGACGTAGTTTACAGAAGCGCAATATGAACGCAACCACCCTCTGTATAACACTAAGCTGGCTAAAATTCTAGCTCTGGACCTTCTCCCTTTTTCTTTTGTAGAAAGGGTTGGTTTTCTAGAATTAGTGGCAGCGCTCTGCCCTAAATGGAAGGTTCCTAGCCGTTCTGTTTTGCAAGAGTTGCGGTTCCAGCACTACATGAAGATGTGCTGGAGGTGATTGGGGCAGCTTTGCAGAAGAGTGCTGTTCACACTATACATCTGACAACAGACATGTGGACCAGTGGCGCAGGCGCTGATTACATGTGCATCACTGCACACTGGGTCTCTTTTTCAGGGGTTAAAGCAAAGCTAAACGCAGGTGTTGACCCGGACCAAGTTTTTAAAGCTGCTCGGAAACATGCAACACTAGCCATGTTTGGCTTGGAGAAACGTCACACAGCACAAAACATTTTGGATGAGTTTAACACAAAGGTCCTTCACTGGCTGTCCCCAAAAAAACGCCAGGTTGGTTATGTTTCCACGGATAATGGTGCCAATGTAGTTAAGGCCATGGAGCAGGGTCACTACTTCAGAGTGCCGTGTTTGGCGCACTGAATAAACCTGGTTGTTAAAAAATTCTTGAGTGATAAAGACAGTCCAGCGTACGAGGTAGTGGAGACATGCCGAAAAATGTGCAACCATTTCAGCCATTCTTTTAAGGCCCGGAAGCATCTGAGGAGCCTGCTACATGAACGTCGATTGACAGTGAAAGCACTCATCCAGGAGGTGGCAACACGTTGGAACTCAACCTTCTACATGCTTGAGCGTCTGTATGAGCAGTATACGGTACTCGATCACTATTTCTTAAAACAGGGTACAGCTCACAAGGGCCTGAGGATGGATGCGGCGCAATGGGAAATAGTTAAAAGCCTGACAGACATGCTTCGTCCTTTTGAGGTCTTCACACGTGCAGTCAGCAAGGAGGACTGTAATTTGGGAAAAGCTATCCCATTGTTGTACATGCTGGAGCACCAACTGAAGGCGTGTCTTCTGTGTTTCAAAAAATGAAAAAAAACAAGACCCTTTTGTTTTGGCGGAGAAATTATTAGAGCGCCTACAAGGTGATGAACGTCTTAAAAAGATCCACTCAGAACAGCATTACATTTGTGCTACTATTCTGGATCCACGCTACAAAAAGGCGCTGGCAGGCCGAGCATTCTTTCCTTTTGCTGATGAAGATGTTACAAAGTACAAACGTTGGCTAGCCTTGTCAGCCAAGAGGTTTGAAAGAGAACTGCAGCTCATTGAAGGAAAAGGCAGTACATCAGCATCAGCATCAGCAGGCCATCCCCATTCAAAACAATCCACTTCTGCACATGTGGCTGTGGCACAAGTTACCTCTCAGCCGTTCAAGACACCGGCAACCGGATCATCTGCACCAGACACAACAGTAACATTGGATGCTGAAGAGGATTGGCTAACTTGGCTTGGGTTTGGTTCTCAAAAGGTCACAGCAAAAGCTAAGCACAGTGGAGGAACCTTGGAGGAGGACCTTGAGTCAATGGTGCAGGACTATCTGAATGACTCAACAGAGGTCTATGTTGATGCTGACCCATTGGCGTATTGGCATGGGAAAAAAGAATTGTGGCCACAGCTCTCCAACCTGGCTTTAAACTACTTGTCTTGCACACTCGCAAGCGTGTCTTCTGAACGTGTTTTCAGTGCTGCTGGTGGCATTGTAACTCCCAAACGGAGTCGCCTCTCGCCCAAAAATGTGGAGAGGTTAACAATGATCAAGATGAATCAGCACCTAATACCAACAGATCACAAAGTACGAGAAAGCACCCTGGATAAAGACGAGGTGGACAGCAACATAGATGAGGGAATTTCTTCTCTGTTAGGTGACACTGAGCTCACCCTGCCTGAATTCGCAGAGTATGATGAGGAAGCCTTATTCTTATTACTGGACCCTGACACCGAGCCCTGAAAATGAGACAATGAATCAATAACTTTCTTTTTCGTCCTTATTCACTTTTATTCCTGTGTGTCTGTCTTTCTTTGTTGTGCACAGTTAATATAATTAAAACTTTAATCACCTAATCACAAAAACAAGCCCATCAGCAGAACTGTCTTCTCTTGTTTGCTTATTGATTTGAAGGTGCCGCAGTCTGCATTCCGCAGGTTCACAAGTTCAGAAGAACATGCTCCTCTATCCTCCTCCTCCATACTCCTATTTCCATCAAAGCAGAGGGCTGGATTACATCCAATGAAGAAAGACTCAGCACTTGTGGGGGTGTTCTACTTCTTTGTGGGTGAGTTGACGGCTCTGGGGCCATTGCTGGGAAGCTCTAATACCGGATAAAAGTGGTTTGGACCAACTCGGAGGCGGAATTTTTTTGTGTGTTTTTTGCTGACTTGCTTGCCTTTGAGGTGCTCTTTGGGGGGGTTCCGGTGTTTGTGGGTGAGTTTTGGGGTTTGGGAGCACTGCTGGGACAGTCTAATCTTGATTGCATTTGCTTTTCAGGAAATCCGTGGTGGAAAACGGGAGTTATGGCCTAGCTGCACAGCGCGTTTGGACCGAAGGCCGAGAAATATTGTAAGTATGAGATTTTCCTTTTTTGGCTGTTTGGGGGTGTTGCGCTTTTTAGCGGGTGGGTTGGCGGGTCTTGGGGCATTCCTGGGAAGGTCTAATACCGGATAGAAGTGGTTGGGACAAAATCCACGCAGATTTTTTTTGGTGCTATTTCTGACATTTTGCTCAATGTAGCGTTTTGGGGGGCCTGTTTGGGGGCTTCCTGGTGTTTGTGGGTGGGTTTTGGGGTCTGGAGCACTGCTGGCTATGGATACTTTAGTTTGCAAGAGTTTTGAAGCAAATCCATGGTGGCAGCGGGGAGTTAGGACCTAGCTACAGAGCACGCGCGGAGTGATTTGGGAAATTAGCAAGAAAATGACTAAGTCCCCATTTTTGTACTTTTGCTTTTTGGCTGTTTGGGGGTCTTCTACTAGTTTTCTCCTGGGTTGACGGCTCTGGGGCCATTGCTGGGAAGCTCTAATACCGGATAAAAGTGGTTTGGACCAAATCCGAGGCGGAAATGTTTTTGTGTTTTTGCTGACTTGCTTGCCTTTGAGTTGCTCTTTGGGGGGGTTCCGGGTGTTTGTGGGTGAGTTTTGGGGTCTGGGAGAACTGCTGGAACAGTCTAATCTTGATTGCATTGCTTTTCAGGAAATCCGTGGTGGAAAACAGGAGTTATGGCCTACCTGCACAGCGCGTTTGGACCGAAGGCCGAGAAATATTGTAAGTATGAGATTTTCCTTTTTGGCTGTTTGGGGGTGTTGTGCTTTTTGGCGGGTGGGTTGGCGGGTCTTGGGGCATTCCTGGGAAGGTCTAATACCGGATAGAAGTGGTTGGGACAAAATCCACGCTGATTTTGTTGTTGTTGCTATTTCTGACATTTTGCTCAATGTAGCGTTTTCTGGGGCCTGTTTGGGGGCTTCCTGGTGTTTGTGGGTGGGTTTCGGGGTCTGGGAGCACTGCTGGCTATGGATACTTTAGTTTGCAAGAGGTTTGAAGCAAATCCATGGTGGCAGAGGGGAGTTAGGGCCTAGCTGCAGAGCGCGCGCGAAGTGATTTGGGAAATTGGCAAGAAAATGACTAAGTCCCCATTTTTGTACTTTTGCTTTTTGGCTGTTTGGGGGTCTTCTACTAGTTTTCTCCTGGGTTGACGGATCTGTGGCCATTGCTGGGAAGCTCTAATACCGGATAAAAGTGGTTTGGACCAAATCGGAGGCGGAATTTTTTTTGTGTTTTTGCTGACTTGCTTGCCTTTGAGGTGCTCTTTGGGGGGGTTCCGGGTGTTTGTGGGTGAGTTTTGGGGTCTGGGAGCACTGCTGGGACAGTCTAATCTTGATTGAATTTGCTTTTCAGGAAATCCGTGGTGGAAAACGGAGTTATGGCCTAGCTGCACAGCGCGTTTGGACCGAAGGCCGAGAAATATTGTAAGTATGAGATTTTCCTTTTTGGCTGTTTGGGGGTGTTGTGCTTTTTGGCGGGTGGGTTGGCGGGTCTTGGAGCATTCCTGGGAAGGTCTAATACCGGATAGAAGTGGTTGGGACAAAATCCATAAGGAAAAGCCTTTTGGCACTTTTTGTAACTTAGGGTTCGTTAGGGTTAGCCCTAGCAGCAGCATTGCATGTGTTTCGGGGTGTTGTATATTTTTGCAACTGAGTTCTGGGGTCTTAGAGCAATCGTGAGAATGTGTAATTTTGGTTGCAAGTCATTTGAAGAAAATCCATGGTGGGAAACGGGGGATTTGGCATAGTTAAAGAAAGCCTTTGCCACTATTCTTAACTTAGAGCTCGTTAGGGTTAGCAGTATTTCTATTGCATGTGTTTGGGTGGGGGGGTTTTCGAGTCTTGGAGCGATGCTGGCTATGGATACTTTTGCTTGCTTGCAAGTGTTTTGAATACAATCCACGGTGGGTAAGGGGCTATTTGGGCCTACTTTTACTTTCAAAGTACGTTTTGTCACCAGTTTTCTGCTAGGCCTCGTTTTTTGAGATCTGATTGGGGGTCTTCTACATTTTTGCGACTGGCTTTAGTAAGGGTCTGGGTGGGAGCACTGCTGGGAAGGTATAATTTTGTTCTAAAACACAGTTTACAGTACACCTAGCTTGAGGGGAAAGATCAGCTAAATTAATTTGCCCATACTTATTTATCCTTCAAAAGGTGACTCAGACAGAGTACGCACTTTCAAAAATATTGTACTGTCTATTAGGAAAATCAAAGTGTGACTTTTTGCACTACACAGCGTACATACCTTATATTTATTTATCAGTGGTGTTGTAATATTATATCACTTCCTGTTTTTCGTTCAATAATTACAGGCCGGGTTTCAGTCTGTGCAATGGGGAAAAAAGGAAGGAGTCAGGCTTCACATTAGCGAGCCGCAATTCAGCATCCGCCAGGCAGGCAGTGGACAGGGTGTCTTCTGGTCACCAACATTGATGGACGAAGCGGCAGCTGGAATGGAGGAGTGCCGCTAATTAGAGGAATTGTTTGCTGCATGCAACTTACTTACCAAATTCAACAGGACAACTACAACAACATACAGATACAGTATCCATTGTTTTCTTCTATGAGTGTGACTGCATTTCTTGGATCTCTCTCTGCTTCTGAATTGATCCCTACAGCCATTCTATAGGTTTTACTTCGGCTATTTTTTAAACCTAATTTAATGTAGCCCTGTAATGTCGCATTCTGTCATTCACGGTTGTGGAAAGTACTACTTACTTTTCAGTAACAATGCATTCAGTAGTGCATGCACTTCCTTTATGTCACGTAAAAGATTTATGGTTAGCTTTGTACCCAAAAATTTCTTCATGTTCAATTATTGTTTGTCCATGCTGTGCTTTTTTTTTTCTCTCAACAAAACCTACCCAAAAAGAAACCCCCATTCCCATCCATTTTACAAACCCTAACCCTCTTCCCCCGGGCTGTGTGGTTTTGCTTGATGTGTGACTAAATGACATCAATAATTCCACACACTTGCTGGGGAGGATAAGGTCATAGCAACAGGCTGGTGAAGGAATCCGAGGATATATTCTAGACTTACTCAGCTTCAGTACTATTTCTTGTAGTAGTAGCCAATGTCAAAGAAATCCAACACAAGTACAAGTTATACTATCAATACTTTACCATTTGTTAGGCTACATTGTGGCACTGTTCTAGTGTACTGTCACCTGCTATATTCTCTATCGTACCGTTGTAATGATACAGTAAGGGCAAACCAGGTTTCATTTTCTTTTTTTCCATAGGCATGCAACTGCCACTGTGTCACACCACTAGTACCACCGCAATGAGGAGGAAATTTCATCCGCCCTGGATTGCCAACCTTAATCGCCATTTCCCGTGGAGCCAGCCCTGGCCTAGCCCTACTTTCAAACACAAATTACAGGTAAGATAAGCGTTTGGGTGGAGGTAGTATAATGGAGTATTAGGAGAGACGAGAGATTGACGGTAGTACTACTAAATTCCTAGAACTATTCAGGAAAACAAACTTACTGTTAAACCCCCACCCACCAGACTCAAAAGCAGTAAAAAACAGGTATGGTCAGATAAAGTTTCAAAAAGTATATTTTTATAGCCCTAACAAAATAATCTCGCGCAAGACCCTCCCTAACCCCAATGATTGTCCTTCAAAAGTCCCCAAAAAACCCAACTCCCAATTCCCACCCCCCAAAAGTCTCTAAAAAAGGGGCAAGGGACACTACGGCAGGGTGCTGTTGACTTTAGCGGCGAGGGCATCATGCTCCTTGCTGAGGGTGGCATGGTCGAAGCGGAGGCCCTCCACCAAGTTCTTATAGCTTAGGACCTCCTGCTCCAGGTAGGACACTCTGAGGCATAAGCGGCGCCGGCGTGCCTTGCAAATCCTGTGGGGGGCAGCTGCTGTCTTTGCTTCTCGGCGGTGGCGGTTGGCTTTGGTAGCCCGGCTCCATACCGCTGGAGCACTGCGCCGGCTGGCAGCCCGTGGGGGCACGGAGGAGGATGCAGCTGTCCCAGTGGATGTTGTTGTTGTTGTACCGGTAGACTGCGTCTCCTCCTCCTCCTGGGCCACCAGCCGCCGATATTCGGCGACAGTGGCATCCAGCCTCCGTTGCCGGGACATTCGAGCCAGCTCCTTCCTCCTTGATGGTCTGTTTGATTTGGAAGGAGCAACTATATGAAGAAAGAAAGACATAGTCTGTAACCAATGCTCCTTAAGATTAACACAAAATGATTGAGCAGAAAGTTGTGTCACAGTACAAGTAGCAAATTGAAAGCACAGTACATAACTATTGAGGACAGTATCTATGTAACCTCCGACTTCTTCATCCTTGCTCTAACATTAGTGGGAGTTTAAGGAACAAATTCTACAAGCACTATGGACTTCCATTACAGTCGACTATGACAGTACACCAGTCTTATTCTTCTTCTTCTTTCTTGTTTAGGAAAATTGGTACGTTATCTTATGCAAGCCGGCATAATGCCAGCGCAGTGAACTAGCACCCGAGAAAAACAGACGCACACCATGATGAGTGAGACAGACTTGCGTTACTGTACCGGTCCAGTACATGCAGGTGGTGAAGCTCTTACTTTTCTATTACGGGTGACACTGAGATTACTCTGTTAAAAGGGCTACTGCTTAATTAATTTAGCTTTTATCCTATAGTACAAATGAGTATTAGAAAAAGAAAATGAAGAAGCTAAATAATCTGATTATCTATCACTTCACATGGGATGGATTTGATGACATATGGGATGACTTTAGGTGCTTTGCTTATTATTGAGTGAACAGTGATACACCCACACATGAATGACGTACTACTACTAAACTAAAGTTATTAAGAGAGGTAGGGAGTGTCCACAGTAAGAACCGGATATATGCTGTACTTGCAGTTGCAATACAAACTACTGCTACTATTCATGGTAGTATTTGGACAAAATTACAACTTCTTTTCTTTGCCTTTCCTACACTGGAACGGACGTGCAGGTGCGGTGTTACATGCTCTTCAAAGTAACACTTAGTTCATCCAGTGACGGTCTACTCTCTCCAGATACACATATGCTATCTAAGAGTCAGATAGTACCATGAATGATCCAGGCATCCATCCATTCAAAGTATATGCACACATACAGTTTCTGTTGTGTGCATATACTATAAACAGGCTGTTCTCCTTCCACCCATCCTTGCTTCATCATTCACCCAGCCATGCACCATACCATATTCTTTCCTTCCCAGCCACCTCAGGGACCAAGCAAACACATATCATTCTTCTTTGCCAGTCATCATTACATTTCTCGTCCTTCCACACTTACTTACACCCTTCTTTCGCTTTTCGTTCATCCCATCCATCAAGTTCATCTCAGATCTGATTGGGATTCTTCACGCCAAAAACTTCACAGCTAAATCGAAGTACATTTAGAGGAGGCTACTACCTGGTTGATTTATAATACACCCGTGCAGAAAGCACACTCTGCAGTCTTCAATTTCAATAAGTAAGGAATATATAGCTTACCTCTGCCCGCCACCACCGTGTTATCCCTCACAGGCATGTCCGGCACTTGCACCGCCTCCTCCCCAGAGTTGTTCCCCTCGTCCAATACCACCACCTCCGCGCTGGCCCCGCCTCCAGATGTTCCACCTACAAAGTACATTTAAGAATGTTAGAATACACCACTCACTACTATATAATATTTGGTCTAGGAGGAAGAAAGAAATTTGAAAAAACAGAATACAATGTAATAATTTGTGACCGTCTACTCTAAAGTAAAAATGTCCCTTTTTCCTGGGAAGGCGGTTGTCTTGCTGCACTTTTTGGCACAACTGATGAATGCTTGCTTTTTATTTTTAACACGCACCACTTTTTCTCCTAACAGACAGAAGCTTGACTTCTAAGAACACGAGCAGGATCAAGTTCAAACCAGGTGAGAGCTCGGCTCGACCACAAGAAATGTGTCCAATTAATCGTCAGCACTAAGCACTTTTCCATTTTCAGTTAAACGTTTACTTTTATGACAAACTTGATTTTAATAAATGTGTTTACTTTTAATAAAGCTTTTAAACTTAAATAGACTCTGTGGTTTTTGGTCCTCCAGACTAGAGTGGATGAGCTAAATGTTTTGGAATTTTTGCAAGCATGAGTCCGTGCCTCTGACATCATTAGGGATCAATCATCGGTGACTTTGGGAGCTAAATGACTCTGCCACACTATCTAGTCAGTAAGGAGATTGGGGGTTCAACTACAAAGTCTGTTATCACTGAGTTATGTGGAAAGTCTAACAGCACCTATTATAATTGATAAGCTAAGCAATGCATTATTTAGTGTCCATAGTTCTGGGGATCAATCATCGGTGACTTTGGGAGCTAAATGACTCTGCCACACTATCTAGTCAGTAAGGAGATTGGGGGTTCAACTACAAAGTCTGTTATCACTGAGGTATGTGGAAAGTCTAACAGCACCTATTATAATTGATAAGCTAAGCAATGCATTATTTAGTGTCCATAGTTCTGTTTGTGCAGATTTGTCCCTGCAACAGTAGTAGAATGGATTGTCCTACCATCCAAACCAAAAGTAAAGTAGTATCTTATTCTTTCTTGGTGGTCATTCACCTTTTTATTGTTGCCAATTGTCAAAGCATAAACATTTAGAAGACTTGAAAAGACATTATGGACAATCCCAGAGGACTGCACTCAGTGCATAGAGCTATTGCTGACTAGAATGGGAGTCCAATGGAATTGCCAAATGTGCAATCTTAGTTAGCTACACAGACAGACTAATAAGAATAATCTAGTAATACCACAGGGAGTCATAGTCGAGGCAGGATAAGAATTTAGATCCAGTCTACAAGAAGATCAAAGACGATTTAGAAAAAATCGAATGAGGAACGCTAGGAAAAAATAAGTACTCTATATTAAAATTAAAACTTACTGGGGCCAGCAAAGGAGCCCTCGCCTGCCCGATCCTGGCCTGCATCCTGAACAGCACCCTCCTCCTCCTCCTGTGTCCCCCTCTTGCCCCTGGGGGGAGCTGATGTACAACATGAAAGAAAGAAAGACCAGAAAACATGGATGATATTTGTCAACCAAATCAAACATTTCAAAAGAACAATAACAAAATATTTTGGCGAAATAGCAAATAGACAACTATTCCACGGGATATATTATTGACCGATCTCATGTGGTCTACTACGTTATTAGTATTGCTTGATTTGCGGACCGTCGAATTGGAAACTTCTTATGTAACTCACCAAACAAAGTACTAAAAAGGTTTGCCTAGGATTGGCAGGCAGCAGCCCGCAGCACGCGAAGTGACATACAAAGTCCATTGTGATTGCAGATCAGCGACGACACTAAAGTTTCCTACTACATTAACCAGTCATTAAAATACTCAAACTATCAATCCACCACCACTATTTCTTCTTATCGCCATGTGTACAAAGGAAGGACTGGACTTGAGTCTGTAGGGGCTGATTTAGAAGCCCCTTGCGGCTCTTTTGCTCCATTGTTGCGTGACTTTTGTGACGCAGTGGCAGAACAAAAGAGGCACAATGGTGCGGCGTATATTAACAACGTGACGCATATGTGAGATGCATCACGTTGTAAAGCCCTGCGCCATCAGGGGGCGATCCGGCGCAAGGGAGGGCGTTCCTGCGCAGGAACGCATCCTAAAAGTGGCTGAGGGAAATCTACAAGATTTCAATCACTCACTTTAACGACAATGATGCGTGACTCAAACCCTGCACCTGCTTGAAGCAGACGTACGGCTTGACACAGCATTGGGGAGATAGGGCACCCCAGAGCATTGATGGAGCTGCGCCATCGTTGCGACGCAACTCCAGCAATGCGCCTCCTTTATGGCACAGATGCGTAATGCTTTGGTGACGTTTTGGGCCCATGGTGCGCCGCATTGTAAATACGGCGCACCAAGGGTGATGGTGGCGTGGCGCACAATTACTGGGGCATTCCCTGCTACTTTGCAGGGATGCGCCGGTAATTAAAAATCTGAACCTTAATGTCTAGCATTACGCAGTTCTTTAAACTACACTCATACATAATTTCACAGGCCAATGAAATGAACACAAAATCGAAAACAAATAAGCATAGTAGCAACACTACTGAGAAGGAGAGCAGTGCACCTGAAATGCACAGAAGATTTTGAAATATAATTTACCTACAATGTAATGAGCAGCATTATTGCTCTTGGTAAAAAACAAAAATTTGCTATATAATAACACACAGAGCAGGAGAAAACAGAGTAGTAAAGAAATAGCTACTACTACTCACCAAGCCCGGGGATCTCAAGGCCAAGCAGGTCGAGCAGATCTCGTTCACGGTCCAGGACATCCGTCCAGCGGTGGGTGGCCTGGTTGTAGGTGTGCCGGACCCGAGTGGTGGTACATGGCCCGGCACACCTTCTCCCTCGGCTTCCGGCGCTCCCGGATCCCGTACCCGACACCGATCCTGCCGCCTGCCATGATGGTCCTGGGGAGGCGGCGCTGAACATAAAAAAGGAGTGCGCCCACCTCCTCCGGGCTAAAGATCTCCCGGGGTACGACCTGCTCCCCCCTCAAACGACCGCACGGGAGCCGGGCACGGGGTGCGGGACCCTTCCCCTTCTCGGGATGCTTCCCGGCTCCCTTCACCATGGTCTGGGTAGAAAGGAAGCTAAATAATAAAGAAAATAGAATAGGGAAGAGAAGAAAAGTAAAGAGTTGAAAAAAATAGTTTAAAATTAACCAAAAGCAGCAGAAAACACAAAAATATAGAGCAAGAAAAATAGAGAGATAGATAATAGGTAAAATAGATTAAAAAAAACTTCAAACAAGCAAAGGATGGCAGAGATACAGAGACGATACCAAAAGCATGCCCAGAACCATAGCAATGAATGAGAAACAAGATGGCCGCGCCCGTTCACGACCGCGCGGGTAAGTTCGCGCAAGATTTTCCTCGCGAACACCCGCGAAATTGTACTGGTGAGCCGCACACTTTGCGAGATTACACTTCGCGCCCGGAAACGGAAATACGTCATGCAAACAAGATGGCCGCGCCCCTTGAATGACCGCGTGGTTAACTTCGTGCCTTGCGCTACAAGCGGCTCGCTAAAACGCACAAAACCTTGCGAACTAACACGCAGCAAAAAAACAAATCGCATATTCGCACGAATTCACGGCTTCCGAATCCGATCTCGCGCAAGTTCGCGCCCCGCGAATCCCGCGAAATTGCAGAAAAACGAGTTTTGCAAAACTGAAAGCACTCATCAGCAGGTGCAAGAGTTCAAACTCATCATTAGTAAACATTCCCTGTAGTGCTTCCTGACTGGGGCCCCTCCAGAGTTCAGTTGCTAGTTGCAACAATTGTATGACCCTGCTCTGACCCTCACAGCAGGCTATGAAGAATAGTAACAAGTAGGCCACAAAGGTCCTGGAAAAAAAATTTGCACTGCAACAGAAAGCAAATTACTGATAAGGAAGCAGGTGCCAGACCTGGAATTTTAAAACAGTGACACATTAATAAACCAACCCCAAATTAATTCATGTCAGTTGAAGCACGGCAGGTGTGCTTGCTTTTCCCCCCCATAATCTACAGTGATGATGAACCAGAGGGTGGCATTGATGTACCAGAGGGTGGCATGGGTGAAACAGAGGGTGGCAGTGGTGAAACAGAGGGTGCTGGGAACCTGTGATGATGAACCAGACGTAGAAACAACATAGTCGCGACCGTTGCGAGCCGACAAGTAAGTTCGCAATTGCGAACTGGTACCAAACCCTCGCGAACTGGCAGAAACCTTTGCAAACACAAAAAAAAAATCTGCAAATTCGCGAGAATTCGCGGATTTTGCGGATTGCGAGTTTGGAAATTCACAAAATTCGCGAACACCAGATTCACAAAATTCGCCCATGCTTAATCAAACCTTTAATCAGAAAGACACTCATCCGGGTCAACTCGTGGTGGCTCACATATGTCACCCCTAAATTTGTTCCAGGCCCCCCAGATTTGCCCCCATTTTTCGGGGCATCCCCGATGGACAAATACCGCCTTTTCAGCCACCATCGCTTCGTCCATGTCCTTACACCAGTCTCGCAGTGTGGGCAGTACGGTAGATCCCCATAGTCTGGCAATATTCCCCCGGGCTGTGTGGTTTTGCTTGATGTGTGACTAAATGACATCAATAATTCCACACACTTGCTGGGGAGGATAAGGTCATAGCAACAGGCTGGTGAAGGAATCCGAGGATATATTCTAGACTTACTCAGCTTCAGTACTATTTCTTGTAGTAGTAGCCAATGTCAAAGAAATCCAACACAAGTACAAGTTATACTATCAATACTTTACCATTTGTTAGGCTACATTGTGGCACTGTTCTAGTGTACTGTCACCTGCTATATTCTCTATCGTACCGTTGTAATGATACAGTAAGGGCAAACCAGGTTTCATTTTCTTTTTTTCCATAGGCATGCAACTGCCACTGTGTCACACCACTAGTACCACCGCAATGAGGAGGAAATTTCATCCGCCCTGGATTGCCAACCTTAATCGCCATTTACCGTGGAGCCAGCCCTGGCCTAGCCCTACTTTCAAACACAAATTACAGGTAAGATAAGCGTTTGGGTGGAGGTAGTATAATGGAGTATTAGGAGAGACGAGAGATTGACGGTAGTACTACTAAATTCCTAGAACTATTCAGGAAAACAAACTTACTGTTAAACCCCCACCCACCAGACTCAAAAGCAGTAAAAAACAGGTATGGTCAGATAAAGTTTCAAAAAGTATATTTTTATAGCCCTAACAAAATAATCTCGCGCAAGACCCTCCCTAACCCCAATGATTGTCCTTCAAAAGTCCCCAAAATACCCAACTCCCAATTCCCACCCCCCAAAAGTCTCTAAAAAAGGGGCAAGGGACACTACGGCAGGGTGCTGTTGACTTTAGCGGCGAGGGCATCATGCTCCTTGCTGAGGGTGGCATGGTCGAAGCGGAGGCCCTCCACCAAGTTCTTATAGCTTAGGACCTCCTGCTCCAGGTAGGACACTCTGAGGCATAAGCGGTGCCGGCGTGCCTTGCAAATCCTGTGGGGGGCAGCTGCTGTCTTTGCTTCTCGGCGGTGGCGGTTGGCTTTGGTAGCCCGGCTCCATACCGCTGGAGCACTGCGCCGGCTGGCAGCCCGTGGGGGCACGGAGGAGGATGCAGCTGTCCCAGTGGATGTTGTTGTTGTTGTACCGGTAGACTGTGTCTCCTCCTCCTCCTGGGCCACCAGCCGCCGATATTCGGCGACAGTGGCATCCAGCCTCCGTTGCCGGGACATTCGAGCCAGCTCCTTCCTCCTTGATGGTCTGTTTGATTTGGAAGGAGCAACTATATGAAGAAAGAAAGACATAGTCTGTAACCAATGCTCCTTAAGATTAACACAAAATGATTGAGCAGAAAGTTGTGTCACAGTACAAGTAGCAAATTGAAAGCACAGTACATAACTATTGAGGACAGTATCTATGTAACCTCCGACTTCTTCATCCTTGCTCTAACATTAGTGGGAGTTTAAGGAACAAATTCTACAAGCACTATGGACTTCCATTACAGTCGACTATGACAGTACACCAGTCTTATTCTTCTTCTTCTCTCTTGTTTAGGAAAATTGGTACGTTATCTTATGCAAGCCGGCATAATGCCAGCGCAGTGAACTAGCACCCGAGAAAAACAGACGCACACCATGATGAGTGAGACAGACTTGCGTTACTGTACCGGTCCAGTACATGCAGGTGGTGAAGCTCTTACTTTTCTATTACGGGTGGCACTGAGATTACTCTGTTAAAAGGGCTACTGCTTAATTAATTTAGCTTTTATCCTATAGTACAAATGAGTATTAGAAAAAGAAAATGAAGAAGCTAAATAATCTGATTATCTATCACTTCACATGGGATGTATTTGATGACATATGGGATGACTTTAGGTGCTTTGCTTATTATTGAGTGAACAGTGATACACCCACACATGAATGACGTACTACTACTAAACTAAAGTTATTAAGAGAGGTAGGGAGTGTCCACAGTAAGAACCGGATATATGCTGTACTTGCAGTTGCAATACAAACTACTGCTACTATTCATGGTAGTATTTGGACAAAATTACAACTTCTTTTCTTTGCCTTTCCTACACTGGAACGGACGTGCAGGTGCGGTGTTACATGCTCTTCAAAGTAACACTTAGTTCATCCAGTGACGGTCTACTCTCTCCAGATACACATATGCTATCTAAGAGTCAGATAGTACCATGAATGATCCAGGCATCCATCCATTCAAAGTATATGCACACATACAGTTTCTGTTGTGTGCATATACTATAAACAGGCTGTTCTCCTTCCACCCATCCTTGCTTCATCATTCACCCAGCCATGCACCATACCATATTCTTTCCTTCCCAGCCACCTCAGGGACCAAGCAAACACATATCATTCTTCTTTGCCAGTCATCATTACATTTCTCGTCCTTCCACACTTACTTACACCCTTCTTTCGCTTTTCGTTCATCCCATCCATCAAGTTCATCTCAGATCTGATTGGGATTCTTCACGCCAAAAACTTCACAGCTAAATCGAAGTACATTTAGAGGAGGCTACTACCTGGTTGATTTATAATACACCCGTGCAGAAAGCACACTCTGCAGTCTTCAATTTCAATAAGTAAGGAATATATAGCTTACCTCTGCCCGCCACCACCGTGTTATCCCTCACAGGCATGTCCGGCACTTGCACCGCCTCCTCCCCAGAGTTGTTCCCCTCGTCCAATACCACCACCTCTGCGCTGGCCCCGCCTCCAGATGTTCCACCTACAAAGTACATTTAAGAATGTTAGAATACACCACTCACTACTATATAATATTTGGTCTAGGAGGAAGAAAGAAATTTGAAAAAACAGAATACAATGTAATAATTTGTGACCGTCTACTCTAAAGTAAAAATGTCCCTTTTTCCTGGGAAGGCGGTTGTCTTGCTGCACTTTTTGGCACAACTGATGAATGCTTGCTTTTTATTTTTAACACGCACCACTTTTTCTCCTAACAGACAGAAGCTTGACTTCTAAGAACACGAGCAGGATCAAGTTCAAACCAGGTGAGAGCTCGGCTCGACCACAAGAAATGTGTCCAATTAATCGTCAGCACTAAGCACTTTTCCATTTTCAGTTAAACGTTTACTTTTATGACAAACTTGATTTTAATAAATGTGTTTACTTTTAATAAAGCTTTTAAACTTAAATAGACTCTGTGGTTTTTGGTCCTCCAGACTAGAGTGGATGAGCTAAATGTTTTGGAATTTTTGCAAGCATGAGTCCGTGCCTCTGACATCATTAGGGATCAATCATCGGTGACTTTGGGAGCTAAATGACTCTGCCACACTATCTAGTCAGTAAGGAGATTGGGGGTTCAACTACAAAGTCTGTTATCACTGAGTTATGTGGAAAGTCTAACAGCACCTATTATAATTGATAAGCTAAGCAATGCATTATTTAGTGTCCATAGTTCTGGGGATCAATCATCGGTGACTTTGGGAGCTAAATGACTCTGCCACACTATCTAGTCAGTAAGGAGATTGGGGGTTCAACTACAAAGTCCGTTATCACTGAGGTATGTGGAAAGTCTAACAGCACCTATTATAATTGATAAGCTAAGCAATGCATTATTTAGTGTCCATAGTTCTGTTTGTGCAGATTTGTCCCTGCAACAGTAGTAGAATGGATTGTCCTACCATCCAAACCAAAAGTAAAGTAGTATCTTATTCTTTCTTGGTGGTCATTCACCTTTTTATTGTTGGCAATTGTCAAAGCATAAACATTTAGAAGACTTGAAAAGACATTATGGACAATCCCAGAGGACTGCACTCAGTGCATAGAGCTATTGCTGACTAGAATGGGAGTCCAATGGAATTGCCAAATGTGCAATCTTAGTTAGCTACACAGACAGACTAATAAGAATAATCTAGTAATACCACAGGGAGTCATAGTCGAGGCAGGATAAGAATTTAGATCCAGTCTACAAGAAGATCAAAGACGATTTAGAAAAAATCGAATGAGGAACGCTAGGAAAAAATAAGTACTCTATATTAAAATTAAAACTTACTGGGGCCAGCAAAGGAGCCCTCGCCTGCCCGATCCTGGCCTGCATCCTGAACAGCACCCTCCTCCTCCTCCTGTGTCCCCCTCTTGCCCCTGGGGGGAGCTGATGTACAACATGAAAGAAAGAAAGACCAGAAAACATGGATGATATTTGTCAACCAAATCAAACATTTCAAAAGAACAATAACAAAATATTTTGGCGAAATAGCAAATAGACAACTATTCCACGGGATATATTATTGACCGATCTCATGTGGTCTACTACGTTATTAGTATTGCTTGATTTGCGGACCGTCGAATTGGAAACTTCTTATGTAACTCACCAAACAAAGTACTAAAAAGGTTTGCCTAGGATTGGCAGGCAGCAGCCCGCAGCACGCGAAGTGACATACAAAGTCCATTGTGATTGCAGATCAGCGACGACACTAAAGTTTCCTACTACATTAACCAGTCATTAAAATACTCAAACTATCAATCCACCACCACTATTTCTTCTTATCGCCATGTGTACAAAGGAAGGACTGGACTTGAGTCTGTAGGGGCTGATTTAGAAGCCCCTTGCAGCTCTTTTGCTCCATTGTTGCGTGACTTTTGTGACGCAGTGGCAGAACAAAAGAGGCGCAATGGTGCGGCGTATATTAACAACGTGACGCATATGTGAGATGCATCACGTTGTAAAGCCCTGCGCCATCAGGGGGCGATCCGGCGCAAGGGAGGGCGTTCCTGCGCAGGAACGCATCCTAAAAGTGGCTGAGGGAAATCTACAAGATTTCAATCACTCACTTTAACGACAATGATGCGTGACTCAAACCCTGCACCTGCTTGAAGCAGACGTACGGCTTGACACAGCATTGGGGAGATAGGGCACCCCAGAGCATTGATGGAGCTGCGCCATCGTTGCGACGCAACTCCAGCAATGCGCCTCCTTTATGGCACAGATGCGTAATGCTTTGGTGACATATGCTCTGTTAGCAGCCTGTCTTCCAACGGAGTGGACTCTTGCAGTTTTGTACCTGTCGGGATGACCGATAGAAGTGAATGACGGATCTGCATGTACCTATAATACTCAGACTGGGCCATATCTTGTTTGGTTTGCAGGTAAGTGAAGTCCACTATGTTGTTTTTTCTCCAGAGATCTCCCACCACGAGATGCCTATGGCGTCCCACGCCCGGAACCCCTTGCTATTTCCCATGAAGCCCAATTTGTGTGAGTCCCACAGGGGTTTCATTTGCGTGATAGCGTCTGCGGATTTGAGGTGCCTATGTGCCTTATAGCAGAGTTGGACTGTGTGGCGGGTCTGACCAATGAGGTCAGATGGGATGCCACGGCTATAGAGGGTTCTTAAAAGTCCCCTGGACTCAATATTCTGCCTGTCAGCCCGGAAGGCGGGCTCGGTTTGTGGGGTATGTAGCCAGAAATTAATGTGCTTAAGATGGGCAGCCCAGTAATATAATTTGATATCAGGGAGCGATATGCCCCCATCGTACCAATCTTTTACCAGTTTGCATTGTGCAATTCGAGCCGGTTTCCTGTCCCACAACAAAGCAGAGACCGTAGCAGCGATGGTTCTGAAGAAGGAAGAGGGGACTGGGAATGGTGTGTTTTCAAGGAGGTAGAGGAAACGAGGCAACACCATCATTTTAAACTCCGTGGCCTTGCCAAGGAGGGTGAGAGGAAGGGAACGCCACACCTTTACATCCCAAGCTAACCTTTCCAGTGGGGGCCTCAAATTCAGGGCGTGGAATTCGTCCGGGTTGGACGATACCTGTATACCCAAATATTTGAAAGGGGTGTCAGTGTATTGCAGCGGACAATCCGCGGGGAGGGAAGGCGGGGTACCGGCGAGGATGTACAGTACTGATTTGGTCCAATTAATTCTATATCCTGAAACTCTCCCAAACTTTTCGCAGACATTCAGGATTTCTAGGATTGACTTCTTGGGGGAGGTGAGGTAAAGAAGGACATCGTCCGCATAGAGAGATATCCTGTCCTCCCAGGACGGTGACCACCTGATAACTTTGATGGATGATTCCCACCGAATCCAAATCGCCAATGGCTCAAGGATCAGCGTGAACAGCAAGGGGGACAACGGGCAGCCCTGCCGCGTTCCACGGCCAAGCGGAAAATCCATGGAGACATGGCCATTTACTGCTATCTGGGCCAAAGGCCCAGTATAGAGCAGGCGGACCCATGCACAGAACTTGGGGCCAAAGCCCATGTGACGGAGCACGGCAAATAGATAAGGCCATTCTACGGTGTCGAACGCCATAGTTGCGTCCAGGGAGAGAAGGACTGCTGGCTCCTGTATGTACTCCCGGCGGGCCAGTACCGCCTGTAGATGGCGCAAATTATGCGAGGTGTTACGCGTTGGCATGAAGCCAGACTGGTCCGGGTGTACCAAGGTAGCAAGGTGGGGAGCCAAACGCTGTGAGAGCAATTCGGCAAGGATCTTAGTTTCAGCGTTTAGTAGGGAGAGGGGACGGTAGGAGCTGCATGCTTCCAGTTCTTTACCAGGTTTGTGGATCGGGACGATCGTGGCGAGGCATTGATCTTTCGGTAGCATACCTATTTGTAGGCTATCCTCAAACATTTTCAGCATATGGGGGGCCGTTACGGAAGTTGTTTGCTTGTACCGTTCTACCGGGAGACCGTTGGGTCCCAGAGCTTTGCCGGACGCTAGCACGTCAGTCGCCTCCCGCACCTCCTCCACAGTGATGTCGGCATCCAGCTGGAGTGCCACCTCTGGTGTGAGGCAAGGGATTGTCAAATCCTTAATGTAGTCATAAGCATCCTCCGTCGTGTATGTCGCCTGGGGGTATATATTGCCTCAAAATGATCAGCTAGCAGGTCGGCTATGGCTCCTGGGTCCGAGGTCGGACAGCCTTCGGGCACAGTCATTTGTGCAATGACCCTGCCCGCCCTCTCCTTTTTGTCGAGCCAGGCCAGCATCTTTCCAGCCTTATCGCCTAATTTGTATATCCTATGACGGGAGGCCTGAATTGTAGACTGTACCATTTCTCTTTGGTAGGATTTCCACTCAACCTGTCGCAGCCGGACTGTCTGAGCGGCTCCCGGGGTCGGGTGGGCTTCCTGGTCGGCAATGGCCTCCTCAAGAGCCCCTTCAAGGGTGCTAAGTTCTCGGTTCGGGGTCTGTCTATGAGCAACTATGGATGCAATTGCCTGCCCACGTATGACCGTTTTATATGCTTCCCATAGGATACCATGGGAGCGCACGGAGCCTGAGTTTTCCTGAAAATAGTGTTTAGCAGTTTTAACAAGGCTTTTCCTCAAAGGAGCGCTCTGCAGGTAGCCTGCGTGTATGGGAAAGATGCGACTTCTACGGGAGCGGGGATTTGTGTACGTGAGTCGGAGTGGAGAGTGGTCAGATATCCCCCTGGGACGGATGTCCACCTCCTCAACGCCACGTAGTCCATCCCCTGACATTAAAATATAATCTATACGTGAGAGACAGTGGTGAGTCGCCGAGTAATAGGTGTATTGCTTATCGTAGGGGTGTTTGTGGCGCCAACAGTCCGTCAGTCCCAGGGCGTCTAGCAATCCAGCGAGTCGCCCACCTCCCCGCACCGTTGTACCATGTGGGCGCCTATCCATCTCATGGTCCAGGACGTCGTTAAGGTCGCCTCCTATTATTAGCATCGCTGTCGGTAAAGATAAGAGGAAGGTAGCAAGAGCCGTGTGTGCTGTAGCATACAGGCCTGGAGAGACATACACAGATACGAAGTTATACAATTGGCCCTCCGACTGTATCGTGTCAGCTGCAAAGCGTCCCTGATCATCAATTTTTGTCTGTTGACATACCATTGGGAAGCTCTTCCGAATAAATATCCCTGTCCCTCTAGAGCCGGAGGAGAAGTCAGCATGTGCAAGGAACCTATACCCCCATCTATCCATTGCCTTAGAGGCTGAGCCAACTAGATGAGTTTCTTGTAATAGGACTATCGCTGGCTTGCAGCGCTTCAGGTATTGTAACACTAGGCCCCTCTTCACCCTGTCGCCCAATCCCCTAACGTTCCATGTTAGGACTGTGAAGGTCGATGTGTGAGAAGAACTTGGTGTAAGGTCCTCAGGTGTATCCGTCCCTTGTGCTGCCATTTAAATGCGTGTGTGTTTTAGTAAAAATCAAGAGGGGACGGGCCTCGCTGCGTACCTTTAACCTGAGACCTGCCGCCTTTGTGTGGTGGAGAACATGCCGTGTTGTGCTGCAATTAACAAAAAAGAAAACATTGAAACAGAACCCCCCCCCCCCACCCCCTCCCCCCTCCCTGCCTCCCTGCTGCACGGGCCTGAACCCGCCCGCCTCCCCAACTTAGCACTATAGGTGTGGCAGGGTATACTCAGACATGAGTCCCTTTCTCACTGCACCATCAGGATTCAAGCAAGCCGGGCCGAAGACGGCTGAAATGCCAGAAACCGGTCCCCGGTAGCTTGTCTCCTTTCTGGTGAAGAATTGGCTTGGTAGTTTAGTCTGCCCTGTTCCCATGATGCACTGGGCAAGGGACAGACTGATTTGCATAAAGCCAGGTTCGGAGCTGGGATGGTGCAGTGAGATAAATAACGGTGATGGATCAAGCCCTGATCTTTGGACTGGGTAAGAGTGGTCTGCTTAATTCAGACACTCTGTTCATCACCACCCCCTTTTCTGAATTGTTTTTGGCCACTATAGGTGTGGCAGGGTATACTCAGACATGAGTCCCTTTCTCACTGCACCATCAGGATTCAAGCAAGCCGGGCCGAAGACGGCTGAAATGCCAGAAACCGGTCCCCGGTAGCTTGTCCCCTTTCTGGTGAAGAATTGGCTTGGTAGTTTAGTCTGCCCTGTTCCCATGATGCACTGGGCCAGGGACAGACTGATTTGCATATAGCCAGGTTCTGAGCTGGGATGGTGCAGTGAGATAAATAACGGTGATGGATCAAGCCCTGATCTTTGGACTGGGTAAGAGTGGTCTGCTTAATTCAGACACTCTGTTCATCACCACCCCCTTTTCTGAATCGTTTTTGGCCACTATAGGTGTGGCAGAGTATACTCAGACATGAGTCCCTTTCTCACTGCACCATCAGGATTCAAGCAAGCCGGGCCGAAGACGGCTGAAATGCCAGAAACCGGTCCCCGGTAGCTTGTCTCCTTTCTGGTGAAGAATTGGCTTGGTAGTTTAGTCTGCCCTGTTCCCATGATGCACTGGGCCAGGGACAGACTGATTTGCATATAGCCAGGTTCTGAGCTGGGATGGTGCAGTGAGATAAATAACGGTGATGGATCAAGCCCTGATCTTTGGACTGGGTAAGAGTGGTCCGCTTAATTCAGACACTCTGTTCATCACCACCCCCTTTTCTGAATCGTTTTTGGCCAGTATAGGTGTAGCAGGGTATACTCAGACATGAGTCCCTTTCTCACTGCACAATCAGGATTCAAGCAAGCCGGGCCGAAGACGGCTGAAATGCCAGAAACCGGTCCCCGGTAGCTTGTCTCCTTTCTGGTGAAGAATTGGCTTGGAAGTTTAGTCTGCCCTGTTCCCATGATGCACTGGGCCAGGGACAGACTGATTTGCATATAGCCAGGTTCTGAGCTGGGATGGTGCAGTGAGATAAATAACGGTGATGGATCAAGCCCTGATCTTTGGACTGGGTAAGAGTGGTCCGCTTAATTCAGACACTCTGTTCATCACCACCCCCTTTTCTGAATCGTTTTTGGCCAGTATAGGTGTGGAAGGGTATACTCAGACATGAGTCCCTTTCTCACTGCACAATCAGGATTCAAGCAAGCCGGCCCGAAGACGGCTGAAATGCCAGAAACCGGTCCCCGATAGCTTGTCTCCTTTCTGGTGAAGAATTGGCTTGGTAGTTTAGTCTGCCCTGTTCCCATGATGCACTGGGCCAGGGACAGACTGATTTGCATATAGCCAGGTTCTGAGCTGGGATGGTGCAGTGAGATAAATACCAGTGATGGATCAAGCCCTGATCTATGGACTGGGTAAGAGTGGTCTGCTTAATTCAGACACTCTGTTCATCACCACCCCCTTTTCTGAATCGTTTTTGGCCACTATAGGTGTGGCAGGGTATACTCAGACATGAGTCCCTTTCTCACTGCACCATCAGGATTCAAGCAAGCCGGGCCGAAGACGGCTGAAATGCCAGAAACCGGTCCCCGGTAGCTTGTCTCCTTTCTGGTGAAGAATTGGCTTGGTAGTTTAGTCTGCCCTGTTCCCATGATGCACTGGGCCAGGGACAGACTGATTTGCATATAGCCAGGTTCTGAGCTGGGAGTGTGCAGTGAGATAAATAACGGTGATGGATCAAGCCCTGATCTTTGGACTGGGTAAGAGTGGTCTGCTTAATTCAGACACTCTGTTCATCACCACCCCCTTTCTGAATCGTTTTTTGCCACTATAGGTGTGGCAGGGTATACTCAGACTAAGCATGGGCGAATTTTGCGGATCTCGCGTTCGCGAATTTTCCGGATTTGCGGATTCGCAATCCGCAAAATCCGCGAATTCCCGCGAATTTGCGGATTTTTTTTTTTTTTGTGTTCGCCCGTGTTTCTGCCAGTTCGCGAGGGTTTTTACAATTTCGCAATTTGCGAACTTACCTGTCGGGTCGCAAGTTTTGCGAACTTGTTGTTTCTACATGTCCAGCCTGTTTGGGACACTCTTCTTCATCACTGCCACTCTCTGTCACCACTGCCACTCTCTGACTACTCATGCCACCCTCTGGCCCACCCATGCCACCCTCTGTTTTATCACCACACCCTCTGGTTGTCCAGTGTACATTATTTTCGGCAAAGCAAAGCACACCTTCCCTGCCTCAAGTGACCTGAATTAATTTGGGGCTGATTAATGTGTCACAGAATATTTTTTTAGCTGGCACCTGCTTCCTTAGTGCGCCCTGATTAGTGATCTTTTGCACTTGCTAAGTGCTTTCATTGTTGCAAAATTAGTTACAACACCTGCCCTGCCCCAACTGACAATAATGAATTAGGGGCTAATTAATGTGTCACTGAAAGAATTTAAAGTTCCAGCCTGGCACCTGCTTGTCTGCTCCTTTAGCTGTAAATCAGGACCTTTGTGGCATACAGTTAAGGTCAGAGCAGGGTCACACAATAGTTGCAAGCAGGCAACCGAATTCTGGAGGGCCCCCTCAGGAAGCAATACAAAGAATCGTTACAAATCATGAGGTTGACCTTTTGCACCTGCTCATTGCTTTTGCTTTTGCTGAAATCGTTTTGCGGTTTTTTTCGCGCTATTCGCGGGGCGCGGCGTCGTGCGAAACCGACCGCGGAAGCCGCCAATTCGTGCGAATGAGCATTTTATTTTTTTGCGGCTTGTTGTTTCGCGAGTTTTTTTGCAGTATTCGCGAGCCGCTTGCAGCGCAACACGCGAATTTACCCCAAGGTCGAGTACGGGCGCGGCCATTTTGTTTGCGTGACGTATTTCCGTTTCCGCCCGCTATGTATAATCTCGCGCAGTAAGCGCATTGCGAGTAGAGGTTCGCACGAGATCGCGCGGGAAATCTAGAGGTTCGCACGAGATCGCGAGGAAAATCTCGCGCGAACTGACTTTCGCGCTCGGAAACGGGCGCCGGCCATCTTGTTTTTCATTCATTTCCTGTGTCTGGGCATGGTGTTTAATCCTCTTGATATCTTTCCCATCCTTTGCTTGTTTTCAGTTTTTTTTTTACGATTTTGCTTCTTATCTATCCCTCTCTTTTCCTAGCTGTATATTTTTGTCTTTTCTGCTATTTTTCTTTACTTTTAAACTACTTTTGTAAACTCTTTTCTTTTCTTCTTCCCTATCCTATTCTTTCTTAATTTTCTACTTCTTCCTACCTTACCTGCCCAGACCATGGTCAAGCCAGGCGCCGTGAAGCTGCCCAGGCACTTGAGGGCCGCAGCGGCGGCGGGGAGTAGTGCTGGACCCAGTGGCAGGACAGCAGGCGTGAGATCGAGGGGGGAGCAGGTGACGCGCCGGGAGATATTCAGCCCGGAGGAAGTGGGCGCGCTGGTCTACTTCGTCCAGCGCCGCCTGCCCAGGACCATCGCGGGAGGCGGCAGGATCGCGGCCGGCGGCTACAACATGCGGGAGCGCCGGAAGCGGTGGGAGAAGGTGTGCTGGGCCATATCCCACCTCTACGGGGTCCAGCGCACCTACAGCCAGGTCACCCATCGCTGGACGGACCTCCTGGACCGCGAGCGCGACCTGCTGGACCAGCTCGGCTTGGAGATCCCCGGGCTTGGTGAGTAGTAGTAGCCATTGGCATTTAATCACTCACTACTATGATGTTTTCTCCTGCTCTGTGTTGTTGTATTGCAAATATTTGTTTTTTACATGGAGCAAGCCAATAATGCTGCTGATGACGATTACATTGTAGTTAAATTATATTTCAAAATCTTCTGTGCATTTCAGGTGCACTGCTCTCCTTCTCAGTGGGGTTGCTACTATGCTTATTTGTTTTCTATTTCGTGGTCTCATTGGCCTGAGTAACTATTATGTATGAGTGTACTTAACAGAACTGCGTAATGCTAGACACTAGGGGGCAGATTACATTTACAAGCCCCTTGCGCCACGTTTACGTTGCCTTGCGTGACGCAACAGCGGCGTAAACGTGCCGCATCCCTGCAAGTCATTTACAGCATGACGCATCTAGGGAGATGCGTCACGTTATAAAGCCATGGGCCTGCACCACAATGGGTGCGTTCCTAGTACGCAGGGTGGGCGGTCCAGCGGCTGTGCGCCTCGCAAAATTGCCTGCGTGAAATCTACAAGATTTAACGCAGGCACTTCTGCGACGCTGCTACGTCAATTCAATTCCTTATGTCTGCTCGAAGCAGGCGAAAGGACTGACACAGCATGTAAAGTATTGGGTGGCCCTGAGCATTACTGGAGTTGCATTGCGTTGGCGACGTGACTCCAGCGATGCGCCGCTCTTACGTGACGAGATGCGTCACGCAAGTGCCTACCCTTGCGCCAGGGCGCGCCGCATTGTAAATGAGGCACATCTGCCGTGTCGCAAGGGTAGTTTTGCGTGACGCATTTGATCTGGCGCATCTCTGGAGATGCGCCAGAACGCGTAAGTAAGTATGCCCCTAAGGGGCAGAATTGCAATTACCGTCGCATCCCTGCAAAGTAGCAGGGATGCGCCATTAATTGTGCGGCCCGCTACCACCACCAAACATGGTGCGCCGTATTTGCAATGCGGCGCCCCATGGGCCCAAAACGTCACCGAAGCTTTACTGCTGGAGTTGCGTCGCAACGATGGCGCAGCTCCATCAATGCTCTGGGGTACCCTATCTCCCCAATGCTGGGTCAAGCCGTACGTCTGCTTCAAGCAGGTGCAGGGTTTGTGTGACGCATCATTGTCCTAAAGGTGACTGATTGATATTTTGTAGATTTCCCTCAGCCACTATTAGGATGTGTTCCAGCGCAGGAATGCCCTCCCTTGCGCCGGAACGCCCCCTGATGGCGCAGGGCTTTATAACGGGATGCATCTCCCAAATGCGTCACGTTGTTATAATATTATACGCCGCACCATGGCGCCCTTTTTTGTTTAGCTGCTGCGTCACAAAAGTCACGCAAGAACGGCGCAAAAGAGCCGCAAGGGCTTAAATCTGCCCCTTCCTTTGTAACCCTGACAATAAGAAAAATAGTGGCGGTGGATTGATAGTTTGACTATTTAAATGACTGGTAATGTAGCAGGCAACTGTTAGTGTTGTCACTGATCTGACTGAAATCACAATGGAGTTTGTCTGTCACTTTGCGTCTTGCCTGCGGACTGCTGCCTGCCAGTCCTAGGTGAACGTTTCAGTACTTTGTTTAGTGAGTTACGTGACTTTCGAAGTCACAGGTCCGCATATAAATGAAAAGTAACCATAATCAATATAATTTCGCAGAAATATTTTGTTATTGTTCTTTTGAAATGTTTGATTTGGTTGACATTGACAAGCAACAATCATCCATGTTTTCTGTTCTTTCTTTCATGTTGTACGTCAGCTCCCCCCAGGGGCGAGAGGAGGACACAGGAGCAGCAGGCGGCGGATGCTGTTCATCAACAGGGCCAGGATCGGGCAGGCGAGGGCTCCTCTGCTGGCCCCAGTAAGTTTTCATTTTAGACTAGTACCTATTTTTCCTAGCGTTCCTCATTTGACTTTTTTCAAAATTGTCTTTGCTCTTCTTGTAGACTGTATCTAAATTCTTATCCTGCCTCTACTATGACTCCCTGTGGTATTACTAGATTATTCTTATTAGTCTGTCTGTGTAGCTAACTAAGATTGCACGGTTGGCGAAACTCCCATGATTCTAGTCAGCAATAGCTCTATCAACTTAGTGCAGTCCTCTGGGATTGTCCATAATGTCTTTTGAAGTGTTCTATCTGGACTCATGCTTGCAAAAATTGCAAAACCTTTCGCTCAGTCACTCTAGTCTGGACCAAAAAACACAGATTGTATTTAAGTTTAAAAGCTTTATTAAAAGTAAACACATTTATTAAAATGAAGTCATAATAAAACTAAACGTTTAACTGATAATGGAAAAGTGGTTAGTGCTGACGATTAATTGAAGACATTTCTTGTGGTCGAGCCGAGCTCTCACCTGGTTTCAACTTGATCTTGTTGTTAGAAGTCCATCTTCTGTCTGTGTGGAGAAAAATGGTGCGTGTTAAAAAAACAGCCTTCATCAGTTGTGCCAAAAAGTGCAGCAAGACAACCTTCCCTGGAAAAAGGGACATTTTTTTTTAACTTTAACGACAGTCACAAATTACATTGTTTTCACATGTCTTCATTCCTAGACCAAATACTAGTGACTGCTTTATTCTAACATTCTTAAATGTACTTTGTAGGTGGAACATCTGGTGGCGGGGCCAGTGTGGAGGTGGTGGTGCTCGACACCGAGGCGGAGGGCGAATCGGGCGATGCTTCAGGGGAGGAGGCGGCGGCGGCAGCTGTGAGAGTTGAGACGGTGGTGGTGGCGGCCAGAGGTAAGCTCTTATATATTCCTTACTTATTGAGATTGAAGACTAGCTGGGAAGGCAAGAATATGAGATGCATGGCTGGGTGAATGATGAAGCAATGATGGGTGGAAGGACAACAGCCTGGGTGGGTGACACAGAAACTGTATGTGTCCATATACCTGGATCATGCTACTATCTGACTCTTAGATAGCATATGTGTATCTAGAGCAGGGGTACTCCTAGTACGGCCCGCGGGCCGGTGGTGGCCCGGCAAGCCTTCGTTGGCGGTGCGCTGACCTTGCAGACAATCACTGCTCCCCCGGCCCCCACAGAGCAGAGGCTTTTTTGTATTTCACCTGTTAGCGCCCCTGCATCTCCACTCTGACAATCACTGCTCCCCCGGCCCCCACAGAGCAGAGTGGAGATGCAAGGCCACAAAGAGGTGAAATAGAACTAAGCCTCTGCTCTGTGGGGCCGGGCAAGCAGTGATTGTCAGGGTGGAGAAGCAGGGGCGCTAAAACAAACAAAGCCTCAATAATATGTTAATGGTCTTTTAAAGACCTGTTAAGTACTTTGGTGTTGTTGTCTGTGTGTGCGCGTTGAGGAAGCGGTCTCAACCCGGGCTGAAGGCTGACACAGATAGACACACACACAGTGAGATGACAGAGGGGGAGGGAGAGGGAGGGCAGGAGGGAGAGAGAGATGGAGGGAGGGCAGGAGGGAGAGCAGGAGGGAGAGAGATGTATGTAAATGCTGGGTCTGGTGGCTCAGTGGATGAGGGCATCTGCTGCAGGGACCTGTGTGCAACCTCATGGTCACAAGTTATCGTTTTGCTTTAGCCCCGCCCCCTCTGACTCCGCCCCCACCAGTGCGGCCCTCGGCCCCAAACTACACTGTAAATGTAGCCCCTGAGAGAAAGTTTGTGAGTACCCATGATCTAGAGAGAGTAGACGGTCAGTGGATGAACTAAGTGTAACTTTGAAGAGCATGTAACACTAACACTGCACCCGCACGTCCGTTCCAGTGTAGGAAAGGCAAGGAAAAGAACTTTTAATTTTGTCCAAATACTACCATAAATAGTAGCAGTAGTTTGTATTGCAAGCACTGCATAGATCCGGTTATTATGGTGGCCACTCCCTACCTCTCTTAATAAGTTTAGTAGTACTCAGTCATTCATGTGTGGATGTATCACTGGTCACTCAATAAAAAGCAAAGCACCTAAAGTCATCCCATATATAAGCAAAAACATCCCATGTGAAGTGATAGATAATCAGATTATTTATCTTCTTCAATTTTCCATTTCTAGTACTCATTTCCACTGTAGGGTGAAAGTTAAATTAATTAAGCAGTAGCCCTTGAGTTGTAACAGAGTATTCTCAGTGCCACCCGTACTAGAAAAGTAAGAGATTCACCACCTGCATGTACTGGACGGGTACAGTAACGCAACGGCAACGCAAGTCTAGGTCACTCCTCATGGCGTGCGTCTCTTTTTCTCGGGTGCAAGTTTACCGCGCTGGCATTATGCCGGCTTGCAGAAAATAACGTACCAATTTTCCAAAACAAGAGATAAGAAGAAGAATAAGACTGGTGTACTTTCATAGTCGACTCCAATGGAAGTCCACAGTGCTCGTAGACTTTGTTCCTTAAACTCCCACTAATGTTAGAGCAAGGATGAAGAAGTGTGAGGTTAGATAGATACTGGCCTCAATAGTTATGTAATGCGCTTGCAAGTTGCTAGTTGTACTGCAACACAAATTTCTGCTGAATGATTGAGTTAATCTAAAAGAGCATTGGTTACAGACTATGTCTTTCTTTCTTCATATAGGTTCTCCTTCCAAACGGACAAGGAGGAAGGAGCTGGCTAGAGCGGCCCGGCAACGGAGGATCGAGGCCACTGTTGCGGAATATCGGCGGCTGGTGGCCCTGGAGGACGTGGAAAGTGTGCAGTCGACAACTACAACAACGTCGTCTGCATCGGCCTCCGTGGCCCCACGGGCTGCCACCCAGCACAGTGGTCCACCCAGACTGAGCCGGGCTGCCAAAGGCAAACGCCACCACCGAGCAGCAAGGCCAACAGCTGCCTCTCACAGGCATTGCACCTGCAAGGCAGTGAAGGCACGCCTGCGCCGCACCACCCTGATGGTGTCCCGCCTTCAGCAGGAGCTCGCCTTGCTCCGCGAGGAGCATGATGCCCTGGCCCAAAAAGTGAACAGCATCCACCCATAGTGTCCCTTGCCCCTTTTTTAGAGACTTTTGGGGGGTGGGAATTGGGAGTTGGGTTTTTGGGGACTTTTGAAGGACAATCGTTGGGGTTAGGGAGGGTCTTGCGGGAGATTATTTTGTTAGGGATATAAATATACTTTTTCAAACTTTATCTGAGCATACCTGTTTTTTACTGCTTGCCTGGTGGGTGGGGGTTTAACGTTGACTGTTTTCCTGAAAGTTTAGTTCCATTTTCTTCCTTTAAGTGTAAATGCCCAAATGTTTTCAACACTAAGTGCCTCTCACAGACTCAGTGAAGTGAATCCAAGAGTCCTAGGACTTTAGTAGTACTACCTTCAGTCTCTCGTCTCTCGTACTAATACTCCATTATACCCCCAAACCACCAAACGCTTATCTTACCTGTAATTTGTGTTTGAAAGTAGGGCTAGACCCAGGGCTGGCTCCACGGGAAACACCGAATAACGTTGGCAATCTTGGTCGGATAAAATTTCCTCATAGCGGTGGTACTATTGTTGTGACACAGTGGCAGTTGCATGCCTATGAAAAAAAAGAAAATGAAATCTGGTTTGTCCTCCTGAGCAATTCAACGGTACAACTGAGAATATAGCATGTGACAGAAGTACAGTAGAGCAGTGCCACATTGTAGCCTAACAAATGGTAAAGTATAACTACTAATTCGGTTGAAGTTCTTTCACATTAGCAATGGTTCTTTGTCAAGCTGAGTAAGAATATATCATCGACAACTGTGGAAAGAAAGAATGCGACAGTACAGGGCCTGTGTGGAATTATTGATAACGATATTCAACATAAGGTCTCTGTAGCCAGATACCCGAGAGCCTTGCTGGTCACTATAAATCCATTCACAACAACACTCAATGGGGTTGGTCTGGAAGGTGTCCGGTTTACTCCCCGTGATCCAGTCGATGCAAATATGGTTCCACTTCCAAATGTCACCAACACCCAGAAGTGTAAACACAGGGTGTTCGAGGCATTAGGCGGGGGAGAAAAATAACAAACTAAAATAAAAAATGTGGGATGGGTAAAGGTAGGGTCAGCAGGGAAAGGATACCTGTAACAGAAGACAAGACAGGCATCAGTGAAGTGCTGTCCTAACATACAAGAAGAAGGTATAGTAGATAGAAAAGGAGAAATTGCTTTTTTTCTAGGTGTCCCCTCACTCACCAGGGTTGCCCCTTGGTGACATGCTTCATCATTGGGGCCATCCCAGTCCTCTACGGCCTGGGGCGTGCTGCGACTTGCGAATTACGTAGGAGCACTTACAAATGACTATGTGTGGTGCAGATGTGATAGTGGAGTGGACTAAGTGATGTGTTAAGGGATCAATGTAGAAGCAGAGAGAGAGCCAAGAAATGCAGTCACAGTCAGAGAAAAAGGCAAGGGATACTGTATCTATGTGGTTGTAGTGGTCCTGTTGGAAGTGGTAAGTAAGTTGCCCGCAGAAAAAAAATCCTCCTATTAGCGGCACTCCTCCATTGCAGCCGACGCTTCGTCCATCGATGTTGGTCACCAGAAGACACCCTGTCCACTGCCTGCCTGATGCTGAATTGTGGCTCGCTACTGTGAAGCCTGACTCCATCCTTTTTTCCCCATTGCAGAGACTGAAACCCGGCCTGTAATTATTCAACGAAAAACAGGAAGTGATATAATATTACAACACCACTGATAAATAAATATAAGGCATGTAGGCTGTGGAGTGCAAAAAGTCACAATTTGTTTTTCCTAGTAGACAGTACAATGTTTTTGAAAGTGCGTACTCTGAGTCACCTTTTGAAGGATGTATGGGCAAATTAATGTATCGGATCTTGCCCCTCAAGCTAGGTGTACTGTAAACTGTGTTTTAGAACAAAATTAGATCTTCCTAGCAGTGCTCCCACCCAGACCCTTACTAAAGCCAGTCGCAAAAATGTAGAAGACCCCCAATCAAATCTCAAAAAACGAGGCCTAGCAGAAAACTGGTGACAAAACTTACTTTGAAAGTAAAAGTAGGCCGAAGTACCCTAATTACCCATTACCCACCGTGGATTGCATTCAAACCACTTGCAAGCAACCAAGCAAAAGTAGCCATAGCCAGCATCGCTCCAAGACTCGAAATCCCCCCCACTCAAACACATGCAATAGAAATACTGCTAACCCTAACGAACCCTAAGTTAAGAATAGTGGCAAAGGCTTTCTTTAACTATGCCAAATCCCCCCTTTCCCACCATGGATTTTCTTCAAATGACTTGCAACCAAAATTACACATTCTCACGAGTGCTCTAAGACCCCAGAACTCAGTTTGAAAAATCTAGAACACCCCGAAACACATGCAATCCTGCTGCTAGGGCTAACCCTAACGAACCCTAAGTTACAAAAAGTGCCAAAACTAAAGGCTTTTCCACGCGGATTTTGTCCCAACCACTTCTACCCGGTATTAGACCTTCCCAGGAATGCCCCAAGACCCGGCAACCCACCCGCCAAGAAGCGTAACACCCCCAAACAGGCCAAAAGCAAAATCTCATACTTGCAATATTTCTGGGCCTTCGGTCCAAACGCGCTGCGTAGCTAGGCCATAAGTCGGGGTTGGCACGACGGATTTCCTGAAAAGCAAATGCAATCAAGATTAGAGTGTCCCAGCAGTGCTCCCAGATCACGAAACTCACCCGCAAACAGACGGAACCCCTCCTAAGAGCACCTCAAAGGCAAGCAAGTCATCAAAAACACAAAAAAAATTCCGCCTGGGATTTGGTCCAAAACATTTTTATCCGGTATTAGAGCTTCCCAGCAATGGCCCCAGAGCCGTCAACCCAGGAGAAAACGAGTAGAAGACCCCCAAACAGCCAAAGAGCAAAAGTACAAAAATGGGGACTTAGTCACTTTTTCACAAATTTCCCAAATCACTCCGCGCGCGCTCTGCAGCTAGGCCCTAAGTCCCCTCAGCCACCATGGATTTGCTTCAAACCTCTTGCAAAGTAAAGTATATATAGCCAGCAGTGCTCCCACACCACGAAACTCACCCGCAAACACCAGGAAGCCCCCCAAACAGGCCCCCGAAAACGCTACATAGAGCAAAATGTCTGAAATAGCCCAAAAAAAAATCGGCCTGGATTTTGTCCCAACCACTTCTACCCGGTATTAGACCTTCCCAGGAATGCCCCAAGACCCGGCAACCCACCCGCCAAGAAGCATAACACCCCCAAACAGGCCAAAAGCAAAATCTCATACTTGCAATATTTCTGGGCCTTCGGTCCAAACGCGCTGCGTAGCTAGGCCATAAGTCGGGGTTGGCACGACGGATTTCCTGAAAAGCAAATGCAATCAAGATTAGAGTGTCCCAGCAGTGCTCCCAGACCACGAAACTCACCCACAAACACCAGGAAGCCCCCCAAACAGGCCCCCGAAAACGCTACATAGAGCAAAATGTCTGAAATAGCCCAAAAAAAAATCGGCCTGGATTTTGTCCCAACCACTTCTACCCGGTATTAGACCTTCCCAGGAATGCCCCAAGACCCGGCAACCCACCCGCCAAGAAGCATAACACCCCCAAACAGGCCAAAAGCAAAATCTCATACTTGCAATATTTCTGGGCCTTCGGTCCAAACGCGCTGCGTAGCTAGGCCATAAGTCGGGGTTGGCACGACGGATTTCCTGAAAAGCAAATGCAATCAAGATTAGAGTGTCCCAGCAGTGCTCCCAGACCACGAAACTCACCCACAAACACCAGGAAGCCCCCCAAACAGGCCCCCGAAAACGCTACATAGAGCAAAATGTCTGAAATAGCCCAAAAAAAAATCGGCCTGGATTTTGTCCCAACCACTTCTACCCGGTATTAGACCTTCCCAGGAATGCCCCAAGACCCGGCAACCCACCCGCCAAGAAGCATAACACCCCCAAACAGGCCAAAAGCAAAATCTCATACTTGCAATATTTCTGGGCCTTCGGTCCAAACGCGCTGCGTAGCTAGGCCATAAGTCGGGGTTGGCACGACGGATTTCCTGAAAAGCAAATGCAATCAAGATTAGAGTGTCCCAGCAGTGCTCCCAGACCACGAAACTCACCCACAAACACCAGGAAGCCCCCCAAACAGGCCCCCGAAAACGCTACATAGAGCAAAATGTCTGAAATAGCCCAAAAAAAAATCGGCCTGGATTTTGTCCCAACCACTTCTACCCGGTATTAGACCTTCCCAGGAATGCCCCAAGACCCGGCAACCCACCCGCCAAGAAGCATAACACCCCCAAACAGGCCAAAAGCAAAATCTCATACTTGCAATATTTCTGGGCCTTCGGTCCAAACGCGCTGCGTAGCTAGGCCATAAGTCGGGGGTGGCACGACGGATTTCCTGAAAAGCAAATGCAATCAAGATTAGAGTGTCCCAGCAGTGCTCCCAGACCACGAAACTCACCCACAAACACCAGGAAGCCCCCCAAACAGGCCCCCGAAAACGCTACATAGAGCAAAATGTCTGAAATAGCCCAAAAAAAAATCGGCCTGGATTTTGTCCCAACCACTTCTACCCGGTATTAGACCTTCCCAGGAATGCCCCAAGACCCGGCAACCCACCCGCCAAGAAGCATAACACCCCCAAACAGGCCAAAAGCAAAATCTCATACTTGCAATATTTCTGGGCCTTCGGTCCAAACGCGCTGCGTAGCTAGGCCATAAGTCGGGGTTGGCACGACGGATTTCCTGAAAAGCAAATGCAATCAAGATTAGAGTGTCCCAGCAATGCTCTCAGACCACGAAACTCACCCACAAACACCAGGAAGCCCCCCTAAGAGCACCTCAAAGGCAAGCAAGTCATCAAAAACACAAAAAATTTTCCGCCTCGGATTTGGCACAAACCACTTTTAGTGCTTCCCAGCAATGGCCCCAGACCCGTCAACTCACCTGCAAAGAGGTAGAACAACACCCCCACAAGTGCTGAGTCTTTCTTCATTGGGCGTAAACCAGCCCTCTGCTTTGATGGAAATAGGAGTCTGGAGGAGGAGGATAGAGGAGCATGTTCTTCTGAACTTGTGAACCTGAGGAATGCAGACTGCGGCACCTTCAAATAAATTAGCAAACAAGTGAAGACAGTTCTGCTGATGGGCTTGTCTTTGTGATTATCTGATTAAAGTTTGAATTATATTAACTGTGCACAACAAAGAAAGACAGACACACAGGAATAAAAGTGAATAAGGATGAAAAAGAAAGTTATTGATTCGTTGTCTCATTTTCAGGGCTCGAAGTCGGTATCACGGTCCAGGAATAAGAATAAGGCTTCGTCATCATACTCTGCGAATTCAGCCCGGGTGAGGTCAGTGCCACCTGACAGAGTAGAAATTCCCTCATCTATGGTGCTGGCCACCTCCTCTTCATCCGGCACGCTCTCTCGTACTCTTATATCTGGTGGTATGAGGTGCTGATTCATCTTGATCATTGTTAACCTCTCCACATTTTTGGGCGAGAGGCGGCTCCGTTTGGGAGTTACAATCCCACCAGCCGCACTGAAAACCCGTTCAGAAGACACACTTGCGAGTGGGCAAGACAAGTAGTTTATAGCCAGGTTGGTGAGCTGTGGCCACAATTCTTTTTTCCCATGCCAATACGCCAATGGGTCAGAATTAACATAGACCTCTGTGGAGTCATTCAGATAGTCCTTCACCATCGACTCAAGGTCCTCCTCCAAGGTTCCTCCACTTTGCGTAGCTCTTGCTGTGCCTCTGACCTTTTGAGAACCAAACCCACGCAGAGCTAGCCAATCCTCTTCAGCCTCCAATGTTTCTGTTGTCTTTCGTGCAGATGATCCGGTTGCCGGTGTCTTTAACGGCTGAGAGGTCACTTGTGCCACAGCCACAGGTGCAGAAGTGGATTGTTTTGACTGGGGATGGCCTGCTGATGTACTGCCATTTCCTTCAATTTCCAGCCGTTCTGTTTCAAACTTCTTGGCTGACAAGGCTAGCCAACGTTTGTACTTTGTAACATCTTCATCACCAAAAGGAAAGAATGCTCTGCCTGCCAGCGCCTTTTTGTAGCGTGGATCCAGAATAGTAGCACAAATGTAATGCTGTTCTGAGTGGATCTTTTGAAGACGTTCATCACCTTGTAGGAGCTCTAATAATTGCTCAGCCAGAAGCAAAGAGTCTTTCTTTTTGTCATCTTTTCGAAACACAGAACACACCTCCTTCAGTTGGTCCTCCAGCATGTACAACAATGGGATAGCTTTTCCCAAATTAGAGTCCTCCTTGCTGACTGCACGCGTGAAGACCTCAAAAGGACGAAGCATGCGTGTTAGGCTTTCAACTATGTTCCATTGCGGCCCACCCATCCTCAGCTCCTCTATACCCTCTTTCAAGAAATATTGATCGAGTTGCGTATACTGCTCATACAGACGCTCAAGCATGTAGAAGGTTGAGTTCCAACGTGTTACCACCTCCTGGATGAGTGCTTTCACTGGCATTTGACATTGATATAGCATGCTCCTCAGCTGCTTGCGGGCCTTAAAAGAATGCCTGAAATGCTTGCAAATTTTTCGGCAGTTCTCCAATACACTGTACGCTGCACTGCTTTTATTACCCAAGAATTTTTGGACAACCAGGTTTATACAGTGCGCCAAACACGGCACTCTGAAATAGTAACCGTCCCTCATGGCCTTAACTATATTGGAGCCATTGTCCGTGGAAACATAACCAACCTTGCGTTTTAGTGGGGACAGACAGTTAAGGACCTTTGTGTTAAAGACATCCAAAATGTTTTCTGCTGTGTGACGTTTCTCCAAACCAAACATGGCTAGTGTTGCATGTTTCCGAGCACCTTTAAAAACAATGTTAGTGTCAACACCTGAGTTTAGCTTTGCTTTAGCCCCTGAAAAAGAGACCCAGTGTGCAGTGATGCACATGTAATCAGCGCCTGCGCCACTGGTCCACATGTCTGTTGTCAGATGTATAGTGTGAACAGCACTCTTCTGCAAAGCTGCCCCAATCACCTTCAGAACATCTTCATGTAGTGCTGGAACCGCAACTCGGGCAAAATAGAACCGGCTAGGAACCTTCCATTTAGGGCAGAGCGCTGTCACTAATTCTAGAAAACCAACCCCTTCTACAAAAGAAAAAGGGAGAAGGTCCAGAGCTAGCATTTTAGCCAGCTTAGTGTTATACAGACGGGTCATTGGGTGGTTGCGTTCATATTGCGCTTCTGTAAACAACATCTTTTTAATGTTGCCCTGGACCAATGATTTACGGGATGATGATGATCTCTTCGACCCAGTTACGCTCGCTGATGAACTTTTCCGCATTGATGTCTCACTCTCTCCCACACTCTTAGTGTGGCTCCCATGGGGTGTGCTGCTGACATGGGAACTGGGTGTAAGTGAAGTGTTTGAATCGTCTTCTTCTACCTCCTCGTCATCAGCAGATGACAAATCAACGTTTTCATTACGTGCAATTCCGGCTTTCTTGATCGCCTCTAGGTGCGGAAACCATTGGACAGGGTGCCTTCTCTCAAGATGACCTCTCTGGCCTCCGGTACCATAGTTAGAACCAAGCTTACCACGACTAAATCGAAGCTTACAAAGGCTACAAATGGCTACGTTTTCCTTTTTTGGGCAAACACTAAAGAAGTCCCAAACTGGAGACTTGAAATGTCTTCGGGGGCCGGAGGAGGCGGCGATACTGGTGGTGGTGGTCCTGCTGCTAATGACAGATGAAGTGGAGGATGTGGATTGCCGAACTTCAGTACGTTTTGCACTTTCACCACCACGAATTGAGGTCGAGGACGAGGTGGGTACCTTCTTGCGAAGAAATATGGAAGCGGTAGGTTTTGGTGTACTACTTAACTCCAAATCTAATGATTCCATTTCCATTGCCTCCTCGCCGACATCATCATCACGCTCAGCAGCTTCTCGGGATAGGGTCAAAATGTCTCTTTGCTGCATGCCCGGTGGGGCTGCAGTGACCTTTGTGATGACTGGCTCGTCGTCATCGTGAGAGGCTTCATCACCAGCAGTATCTGTCACTTCTTGTTGAGCCTCATCACACTCCATAGGTTTGAGTTTTTGGACGACCTTCCTTTTACGCTTAGGTGCCGGTGTCAGATCATGGTGTGCCTCTGCCTCACTGTCAGACCGCAGTTGTGGTTCCCAAGACAGATCACTTGCACCAGAACGAGGTGGGCTTGAAGAAGATGTAGACACCCCCCTTGATCTTTTCCTTGCTAGGGATGTGGAAGACAATGAATGATCATCAGGAGGAGTGGCTTCCAATGATACCTCAGCTTCAATGTCGATTTCCAAATGTGCCCCTACTTCGGGAGGAACAACTATTGTGGGCACTTGTGAACCTCCATGCACCTTTGCTTGCGCATCTCCTTTTGCTGCCTCTCCTTCCACATGTACTTGGGCGTGTACTTGCACATGGTGTTGTTGCGGCTGTGGTTGTTCAACACTTGTCAGATGAGTTACAACAACCTGTGTTGATTCAGGGACATTGCTGCTACTTTCTTGCGATGAGCCAACATCACTGGTCGATGGTGATTGGAGAAGTACACTGACTGCCTCTGAAGCACTCAAGGGCTTTGACTTAAGTTGGCGTGGTGGTGGAGGCACTGAACCCAATGGAGCAGGGGTGCTGCTCTCAGCTTGGTCCCCAGCAGATCCTGCTGCTGCAGGCGTACTTTTTTTTTTGCTCCCAAAAAAAGTGGCGGGTGGCACACCAGCCTCCTTGGTAACTTGCTTCTTCTGCTCCTTACTAGCAACTTTCTTGCTAGAGGAGCTACGGAGAACTTTCTTTGGGGCCATCTTCTTCAGAGCAGGTCAGACAGCAGGCCGCAGTTGCACGAATTGTAGAGTTGTCTGAGGCCAGACGTGACGTCGCGTGACGTTATGCTGCACACACACACCGCTGCAGGACTTCTTCCTGGCACTGGTGGTTCTCTTGAGTCTTGTGCACCTAAAAAAAATGGAAGACAGAGGAACATCAGTTCAGTTATAGAGCACAAAAAAATCGAAAAACACTGCAAAATCAGCACAATCCCAATCCATCCATGCCCTCCATAATGTTTAAATTCAAGACAACCCACAGAAAGACTAGGCCCATGCAAGACTCACTACCCCTGGGCATAAATAAAGGTTGAAAAGTAGGCAAAATGGTTGGAGGCCTAACAACAAAGCCTGCATTTAAAATGGCCACTTGCCTGCCAGCACATGGCCAGTGCCTGTAGCTGCACTCAAAATGGCCACCGGCCACATGGCATGTCCCTCCCCATGAACAACCCCAAAAATCGAAAAACACTGCAAAATCAGCACAATCCCATTCCATCCATGGCCTCCATGATGTTTAGATTCAAGACAGCCCACAGAAAGACTAGGCCCATGCTAGACTCAAATACCCCTGGTGAAAAGGCCACAAGTACAGGCCCAAAAATCGAAAAACACTGCAAAATCAGCACAATGCCATTCCATCCATGGCCTCCATGATGTTTAAATTCAAGACAGCCCACAGAAAGACTAGGCCCATGCTAGACTCAAATACCCCTGGTGAAAAGGCCACAAGTACAGGCCCAAAAATCGAAAAACACTGCAAAATCAGCACAATCCCATTCCATCCATGGCCTCTCCATGATGTTTAAATTCAAGACAGCCCACAGAAAGACTAGGCCCATGCTAGACTCAAATACCCCTGGTGAAAAGGCCACAAGTACAGGCCCAAAAATCGAAAAACACTGCAAAATCATCACAATCCCATTCAATCCATGGCCTCCATGATGTTTAAATTCAAGACAACCCACAGAAATACTAGGCCCATGCAAGACTCACTACCCCTGGCATAAATAAAGGTTGAAAAGTAGGCAAAATGGTTGGAGGCCTAACAACAAAGCCTGCATTCAAAATGGCCACTTGCCTGCCAGCACATGGCCAGTGCCTGTAGCTGCACTCAAAATGGCCACCAGCCACATGGCATGTCCCTCCCCATGAACACCCCCAAAAATCGAAAAACACTGCAAAATCAGCACAATCCCATTCCATCCATGGCCTCCATGATGTTTAAATTCAAGACAGCCCACAGAAAGACTAGGCCCATGCTAGACTCAAATACCCCTGGTGAAAAGGCCACAAGTACAGGCCCAAAAATCGAAAAACACTGCAAAATCAGCACAATCCCATTCCATCCATGGCCTCTCCATGATGTTTAAATTCAAGACAGCCCACAGAAAGACTAGGCCCATGCTAGACTCAAATACCCCTGGTGAAAAGGCCACAAGTACAGGCCCAAAAATCGAAAAACACTGCAAAATCAGCACAATCCCATTCCATCCATGGCCTCCATGATGTTTAAATTCAAGACAGCCCACAGAAAGACTAGGCCCATGCTAGACTCAAATACCCCTGGTGAAAAGGCCACAAGTACAGGCCCAAAAATCGAAAAACACTGCAAAATCAGCACAATCCCATTCCATCCATGGCCTCTCCATGATGTTTAAATTCAAGACAGCCCACAGAAAGACTAGGCCCATGCTAGACTCAAATACCCCTGGTGAAAAGGCCACAAGTACAGGCCCAAAAATCGAAAAACACTGCAAAATCATCACAATCCCATTCAATCCATGGCCTCCATGATGTTTAAATTCAAGACAACCCACAGAAATACTAGGCCCATGCAAGACTCACTACCCCTGGCATAAATAAAGGTTGAAAAGTAGGCAAAATGGTTGGAGGCCTAACAACAAAGCCTGCATTCAAAATGGCCACTTGCCTGCCAGCACATGGCCAGTGCCTGTAGCTGCACTCAAAATGGCCACCAGCCACATGGCATGTCCCTCCCCATGAACACCCCCAAAAATCGAAAAACACTGCAAAATCAGCACAATCCCATTCCATCCATGGCCTCCATGATGTTTAAATTCAAGACAGCCCACAGAAAGACTAGGCCCATGCTAGACTCAAATACCCCTGGTGAAAAGGCCACAAGTACAGGCCCAAAAATCGAAAAACACTGCAAAATCAGCACAATCCCATTCCATCCATGGCCTCTCCATGATGTTTAAATTCAAGACAGCCCACAGAAAGACTAGGCCCATGCTAGACTCAAATACCCCTGGTGAAAAGGCCACAAGTACAGGCCCAAAAATCGAAAAACACTGCAAAATCAGCACAATCCCATTCCATCCATGGCCTCCATGATGTTTAAATTCAAGACAGCCCACAGAAAGACTAGGCCCATGCTAGACTCAAATACCCCTGGTGAAAAGGCCACAAGTACAGGCCCAAAAATCGAAAAACACTGCAAAATCAGCACAATCCCATTCCATCCATGGCCTCTCCATGATGTTTAAATTCAAGACAGCCCACAGAAAGACTAGGCCCATGCTAGACTCAAATACCCCTGGTGAAAAGGCCACAAGTACAGGCCCAAAAATCGAAAAACACTGCAAAATCATCACAATCCCATTCAATCCATGGCCTCCATGATGTTTAAATTCAAGACAACCCACAGAAATACTAGGCCCGTGCAAGACTCACTACCCCTGGCATAAATAAAGGTTGAAAAGTAGGCAAAATGGTTGGAGGCCTAACAACAAAGCCTGCATTCAAAATGGCCACTTGCCTGCCAGCACATGGCCAGTGCCTGTAGCTGCACTCAAAATGGCCACCAGCCACATGGCATGTCCCTCCCCATGAACACCCCCAAAAATCGAAAAACACTGCAAAATCAGCACAATCCCATTCCATCCATGGCCTCCATGATGTTTAAATTCAAGACAGCCCACAGAAAGACTAGGCCCATGCTAGACTCAAATACCCCTGGTGAAAAGGCCACAAGTACAGGCCCAAAAATCGAAAAACACTGCAAAATCAGCACAAATCCATTCCATCCATGGCCTCTCCATGATGTTTAAATTCAAGACAGCCCACAGAAAGACTAGGCCCATGCTAGACTCAAATACCCCTGGTGAAAAGGCCACAAGTACAGGCCCAAAAATCGAAAAACACTGCAAAATCATCACAATCCCATTCAATCCATGGCCTCCATGATGTTTAAATTCAAGACAACCCACAGAAATACTAGGCCCATGCAAGACTCACTACCCCTGGCATAAATAAAGGTTGAAAAGTAGGCAAAATGGTTGGAGGCCTAACAACAAAGCCTGCATTCAAAATGGCCACTTGCCTGCCAGCACATGGCCAGTGCCTGTAGCTGCACTCAAAATGGCCACCAGCCACATGGCATGTCCCTCCCCATGAACACCCCCAAAAATCGAAAAACACTGCAAAATCAGCACAATCCCATTCCATCCATGGCCTCCATGATGTTTAAATTCAAGACAGCCCACAGAAAGACTAGGCCCATGCTAGACTCAAATACCCCTGGTGAAAAGGCCACAAGTACAGGCCCAAAAATCGAAAAACACTGCAAAATCAGCACAATCCCATTCCATCCATGGCCTCCATGATGTTTAAATTCAAGACAGCCCACAGAAAGACTAGGCCCATGCTAGACTCAAATACCCCTGGTGAAAAGGCCACAAGTACAGGCCCAAAAATCGAAAAACACTGCAAAATCAGCACAATCCCATTCCATCCATGGCCTCTCCATGATGTTTAAATTCAAGACAGCCCACAGAAAGACTAGGCCCATGCTAGACTCAAATACCCCTGGTGAAAAGGCCACAAGTACAGGCCCAAAAATCGAAAAACACTGCAAAATCAGCACAATCCCATTCCATCCATGGCCTCCATGATGTTTAAATTCAAGACAGCCCACAGAAAGACTAGGCCCATGCTAGACTCAAATACCCCTGGTGAAAAGGCCACAAGTACAGGCCCAAAAATCGAAAAACACTGCAAAATCAGCACAATCCCATTCCATCCATGGCCTCTCCATGATGTTTAAATTCAAGACAGCCCACAGAAAGACTAGGCCCATGCTAGACTCAAATACCCCTGGTGAAAAGGCCACAAGTACAGGCCCAAAAATCGAAAAACACTGCAAAATCATCACAATCCCATTCAATCCATGGCCTCCATGATGTTTAAATTCAAGACAACCCACAGAAATACTAGGCCCATGCAAGACTCACTACCCCTGGCATAAATAAAGGTTGAAAAGTAGGCAAAATGGTTGGAGGCCTAACAACAAAGCCTGCATTCAAAATGGCCACTTGCCTGCCAGCACATGGCCAGTGCCTGTAGCTGCACTCAAAATGGCCACCAGCCACATGGCATGTCCCTCCCCATGAACACCCCCAAAAATCGAAAAACACTGCAAAATCAGCACAATCCCATTCCATCCATGGCCTCCATGATGTTTAAATTCAAGACAGCCCACAGAAAGACTAGGCCCATGCTAGACTCAAATACCCCTGGTCAAGGCCCCAACAACAGGTCAAAAATCGAAAAACACAAAATTTTACAAAAAAAAAAAAATCGAAAAACACAGAAAAATCAGCACAATCCCAATTCATCTATGGCCTCCATGATGTTTAAGTTCAAGACAACCCACAGAAAGAATCAGTCCACCCACCACTGAGTACCCCTGGGAAAAGGCCCCAAAACAGCCCAAAAATCGAAAATCCCAAAATTTTAGTTGCAGCAACTGTAATGCCCCAAACAAACTTACTTGTAAAATTTCTAATCCAACAGTGATCCAAAGAAAGTCAAAAAGGCCTCAAATCCAAAGATCCAGCAGCATCCACAAAAGGTAATCCTTCCAGGTCCACATCCGAATGAAAAGTGACCAGGAGATGGACAAAGCACTGGGAGGAGCCTGCTGAACAGGAACAGGAAGTTGAAGACTATGGGGCACTTCCTTCCTCCCACCCCCCTGCCCCCCTCCCCAAAATGGACTCCTCGCTAAAAAAGTGCAGGCAAATGTCAAACTAAGGAGTTATTCACATAAAAATCATCATTTCTAGAAGGTTTATGCTGCTTGCTGGTGGAATTCTTGTGCAGAATTGCAAATTTATATTTTCGCGCGCCGCATCTCAAATCTCGCAATTGCGAAGTACCGCGAGACGTGATCTCGTCGTACTCGCGTTGACAAACTATCGCTGGCAAGCCGCGATGACGTAATCGCGCTCGCCAATTCCCGCGGGATCACACAGCAAGATCCAAAATGGCGCAGCACTCGCAAACTATCGAAAAAAACAACTCGGCAAACGATGATAAACGCCGCGCGCCGCAAAAATTGTATCACCAACGCTGCGCGCCGCCAAAAAAATCCGCTGCGTGCGAATTTGCGGATTTTGCGGGAAATCCGCAAATCTCGCGGATTGCGGATTTCCCGAAAATCCGCAAAATCCGCGAGCGGAACGGATTTTCCGCCCACGCTTAACTCAGACATGAGTCCCTTTCTCACTGCACCATCAGGATTTAAGCAAGCCGGGCCGAAGACAGCTGAAATGCCAGAAACCGGTCCCCGGTAGCTTGTCTCCTTTCTGGTGAAGAATTGGCTTGGTAGTTTAGTCTGCCCTGTTCCCATGATGCACTGGGCCAGGGACAGACTGATTTGCATATAGCCAGGTCCTGAGCTGGGATGGTGCAGTGAGATAAATAACGGTGATGGATCAAGCCCTGATCTTTGGACTGGGTAAGAGTGGTCTGCTTAATTCAGACACTCTGTTCATCACCACCCCCTTTTCTGAATCGTTTTTGGCCACTATAGGTGTGGCAGTGTATACTCAGACATGAGTCTCTTTCTCACTGCACCATCAGGATTCAAGCAAACCGGGCCGAAGACGGCTGAAATGCCAGAAACCGGTCCCCGGTAGCTTGTCTCCTTTCTGGTGAAGAATTGGCTTGGTAGTTTAGTCTGCCCTGTTCCCATGATGCACTGGGCCAGGGACAGACTGATTTGCATATAGCCAGGTTCTGAGCTGGGATGGTGCAGTGAGATAAATAACGGTGATGGATCAAGCCCTGATCTTTGGACTGGGTAAGAGTGGTCAGCTTAATTCAGACACTCTGTTCATCACCACCCCCTTTTCTAAATCGTTTTTGGCCACTTTAGGTGTGGCAGGGTATACTCAGACATGAGTCCCTTTCTCACTGCACCATCAGGATTCAAGCAAGCCGGGCCGAAGACGGCTGAAATGCCAGAAACCGGTCCCCTGTAGCTTGTCTCCTTTCTGGTGAAGAATTGGCTTGGTAATTTAGTCTGCCCTGTTCCCATGATGCACTGGGCCAGGGACAGACTGATTTGCATATAGCCAGGTTCTGAGCTGGGATGGTGCAGTGAGATAAATAACGGTGATGGATCAAGCCCTGATCTTTGGACTGGGTAAGAGTGGTCTGCTTAATTCAGAGACTCTGTTCATCACCACCCCCTTTTCTGAATCGTTTTTGGCCACTATAGCGGTGGCAGGGTATACTCAGACATGAGTCCCTTTCTCACTGCACCATCAGGATTCAAGCAAGCCGGGCCGAAGATGGCTGAAATGCCAGAAACCGGTCCCCGGTAGCTTGTCTCCTTTCTGGTGAAGAATTGGCTTGGTAGTTTACTCTGCCCTGTTCCCATGATGCACTGGGCCAGGGACAGACTGATTTGCATATAGCCAGGTTCTGAGCTGGGATGGTGCAGTGAGATAAATAACGGTGATGGATCAAGTCCTGATCTTTGGACTGGGTAAGAGTGGTCTGCTTAATTCAGACACTCTGTTCATCACCACCCCCTTTTCTGAATCGTTTTTGGCCACTATAGGTGTGGCAGGGTATACTCAGATATGAGTCCCTTTCTCACTGCACCATCAGGATTCAAGCAAGCCGGGCCGAAGACGGCTGAAATGCCAGAAACCGGTCCCCGGTAGCTTGTCTCCTTTCTGGTGAAGAATTGGCTTGGTAGTTTAGTCTGCCCTGTTCCCATGATGCACTGGGCCAGGGACAGACTGATTTGCATATAGCCAGGTTCTGAGCTGGGATGGTGCAGTGAGATAAATAACGGTGATGGATCAAGCCCTGATCTTTGGACTGGGTAAGAGTGGTGTGCTTAATTCAGAGACTCTGTTCATCACCACCCCCTTTTCTGAATCGTTTTTGGCCACTATAGGTGTGGCAGGGTATACTCAGACATGAGTCCCTTTCTCACTGCACCATCAGGATTCAAGCAAGCCGGGCCGAAGACTGCTGAAATGCCAGAAACCGGTCCCCGGTAGCTTGTCTCCTTTCTGGTGAAGAATTAGCTTGGTAGTTTAGTCTACCCTGTTCCCATGATGCACTGGGCTAGGGTCAGACTGATTTGCATATAGCCAGGTTCTGAGCTGGGATGGTGCAGTGAGATAAATAACGGTGATGGATCAAGCCCTGATCTTTGGACTGGGTAAGAGTGGTCTGCTTAATTCAGAGACTCTGTTCATCACCACCCCCTTTTCTGAATCGTTTTTGGCCACTATAGGTGTGGCAGGGTACACTCAGACATGAGTCCCTTTCTCACTGCACCATCAGGATTCAAGCAAGCCGGGCCGAAGATGGCTGAAATGCCAGAAACCGGTCCCCGGTAGCTTGTCTCCTTTCTGGTGAAGAATTGGCTTGGTAGTTTAGTCTGCCCTGTTCCCATGATGCACTGGGCCAGGGACAGACTGATTTGCATATAGCCAGGTTCTGAGCTGGGAGTGTGCAGTGAGATAAATAACGGTGATGGATCAAGCCCTGATCTTTGGACTGGGTAAGAGTGGTCTGCTTAATTCAGACACTCTGTTCATCACCACCCCCTTTCTGAATCGTTTTTTGCCACTATAGGTGTGGCAGGGTATACTCAGACATGAGTCCCTTTCTCACTGCACCATCAGGATTCAAGCAAGCCGGGCCGAAGACGGCTGAAATGCCAGAAACCGGTCCCCGGTAGCTTGTCTCCTTTCTGGTGAAGAATTGGCTTGGTAGTTTAGTCTGCCCTGTTCCCATGATGCACTGGGCCAGGGACAGACTGATTTGCATATAGCCAGGTCCTGAGCTGGGATGGTGCAGTGAGATAAATAACGGTGATGGATCAAGCCCTGATCTTTGGACTGGGTAAGAGTGGTCTGCTTAATTCAGACACTCTGTTCATCACCACCCCCTTTTCTGAATCGTTTTTGGCCACTATAGGTGTGGCAGGGTATACTCAGACATGAGTCTCTTTCTCACTGCACCATCAGGATTCAAGCAAACCGGGCCGAAGACGGCTGAAATGCCAGAAACCGGTCCCCGGTAGCTTGTCTCCTTTCTGGTGAAGAATTGGCTTGGTAGTTTAGTCTGCCCTGTTCCCATGATGCACTGGGCCAGGGACAGACTGATTTGCATATAGCCAGGTTCTGAGCTGGGATGGTGCAGTGAGATAAATAACGGTGATGGATCAAGCCCTGATCTTTGGACTGGGTAAGAGTGGTCTGCTTAATTGAGACACTCTGTTCATCACCACCCCCTTTTCTGAATCGTTTTTGGCCACTATAAGTGTGGCAGGGTATACTCAGACATGAGTCCCTTTCTCACTGCACCATCAGGATTCAAGCAAGCCGGGCCGAAGACGGCTGAAATGCAAGAAACCGGTCCCCGGTAGCTTGTCTCCTTTCTGGTGAAGAATTGGCTTGGTAGTTTAGTCTGCCCTGTTCCCATGATGCACTGGGCCAGGGACAGACTGATTTGCATATAGCCAGGTTCTGAGCTGGGATGGTGCAGTGAGATAAATAACGGTGATGGATCAAGCCCTGATCTTTGGACTGGGTAAGAGTGGTCTGCTTAATTCAGACGCTCTGTTCATCACCACCCCCTTTTCTGAATCGTCCACAACTTAGCAGAGCGCCTAGTCCCAACCCATCCCATTGTACTTGCTTGCAAGGGGTAAGTAGCTCTGCGACCTCACAGACAGCTCCAAGTGATCTCGTCCGCCAGACACGGAGTAAATATCAAGGGCCTCAGAAGTGGAAGTCCGTAGTAGTTCAGTCAATAGTTCAGGCCACCGATGGTTATTCTTCCAGAGGTTCACCCTCTTCCAGGCCTGATTCGAAGAGGTCCTGACTATGTCCTTGTGGTGACTGCTGATGTACCTGAGTGGACGTCTTTTGGTCGCGTTGACCTCTGCCATTCCTCCGCGGGGCCTTGGTGTGTCTCCAACCATCCAGCCAGTCTCTCGCTGCCTCCAGGGTGTCGAAGAACCAAGCATTGTGATTGTCCACAATTCTTAGTCTAGCCGGGAAGAGCATGGAGTAGGGCAATTCCTTGGCTCGCAAGGCTTTTTTGACATCGGTAAAGGTTTTCCGGCGCCGGGCCACCTCAGCTGTATAGTTCGGGAAAAAGGCTATAGTAGAGTTCAGTATTTTGATAGGTGGAGAGACTCTGGCTGCCTGAAGAATGGCATCCCTATCACGGAAATTATAGAGCCTAGCCAGGACCGGGCGCAGCTGTGCCCCCGGTTTCGGTGCTCCCCCTGGGACCCTATGCCTTCGTTCGACAGAGAAGAAATGGGAGAGGCCTTTCGGCTGCAGTTTCGTCTTGATTAAGTCCTCTACATATAGGTCCATCGCTTGCTTGCCTTCAGATTCTGGTACACCCAAAATTCGGACGTTGTTTCTCCATGCGCGTCCTTCTTGGTCATCCAGTCGTTCCTGCAGCTTCTTAGTGACCGCCTCCATGCGCTCCGCAGCGAGCTGCAGTTCCGAGGTGTCTTCCACTAAGGATTTAGTAACTACCTCTACCTGCGCCACCCGCTCGGTCATCTTGTGGAGATCTTCCCTCAGCAGGCCAACGTCCGTCGATATAGACCCCACCGTTGTTTGGACGCTAGAGAGCATCTTCATCAGGTCATCCAGTGTCACTTTCTTGGAGCCATCCCCCTCCGGGCTTTTACTCACGGACTGATGGCCTTCCGAGTGCTGCACGGCAGGTTTTTCGAAGGCGTATTTCTCAAGCTTTGATTGCGCCGCAGCATGTCTGGGACCCCTTCCTGCCATCACTGCTGGCTGGTAGTCCGCCACTGCACCTGCGAAAACATTTAATATGATATTTATGGGACTCCCGCCGTATGCCGTGGGGAAGTGGAGTTCAAAATGGCGTCGCTCTCCAGGGCCCTGTTTGCAACAAGGGGAAACAGCCCAACGGTGCGCTCAGAGAGGAAGGTGCCAGCCTCTCTACAGTCTCAGTATCAGGCTCACTATCTTCCACCTTCCAGACCGGTCACTGGTACGTATTGTCCATTAGTTGGGTGGTAATGCCTCTACCGGCCGCCTCAAAAGTAACTGGGCGCAGCATCAGACTCCAGAACCCAGGAGTAAGGAGTATGTCCACATGAGCAAAGGCACTGCCCGAGCGCGGGGTTTCCTCAGCATTCGCTCCATTGGGCAGGGTACGAGGACGTCGGCTTCATTGAGCTGCACCCCAAGCTCCCCCTGCCACCGTGTCCACACCTCCACTGTGGGCAGAGAAAGTCTATGTCCCGTGAGGAGCGGGGGCAGGCACCACCAGTGTGTCCAGCTGGCACAGCCGTCCGCAGATCTTTCCGGTCCCGGGGTGCATCGGACCTGATCAATGGTGCGCTGCTGGAGATCCTGATACCTTACAGATAAGAGCGGCAGCGCCACCCGGCCGATGGCGATCAGCGGGCCCCTGTGTTTCGGACTTTATCGCGGCCCAACTTTATCCGGCGGCACCTTCCGGCAAAGCACCCCAGGCAGAGGTCACTTCCGGTCGGCTCGGAGCACTACGGCAGGACGGCGTCTGATGCTGTGGCAGGGCCCATCCAGTGCCCTCAGTGTATCTCCGGCTGGCCGCTCCGGATTTTGCTCGGGCCAGGTCGGGTTGAACCTCTCGGTCTTGGCACTCCCTTTCGGTCTCAGGAGGTGAGAATCGCCGGATATTTAGACGGATAGATGAAGGTAGAGCTGTCGCTGGTCGAGAGCTCTCAGACTACGCCGCCATCTCGGTCGGCTCGTAGCCACGCCCCGAATCAGGACACTCTTAGTAGTCACTGCGAGGCAGTGCAGAGTTTGGGAGACCACATAGGATATGCCTGGTGTTGATTGCACAGTGGTGCTATGCCTGCTGGGGTGCGAATAGAGACACACTCAAAAGGAGGGCTGAGGTGCACTTGCGCTGTGGATTACGCCCCCCTACCACATGTGCTCCCCCTACCTGCTCACCATTTCAATGGAATGGGGCATGGGGCACAAGGACCCCAAAAAAGCACTCTGCCCTTCAAACTGCCGGCTACCAGTGCTGCGTCACCAGAGACCAACATGGCGAAAGGAGGTGAGATGCACACTGCAGTGGCTCCCAGGCCTGACAACCTGCTGTTGGAGTCGAGAGTGGCTTCAGGGCACTGGACACTCACTTTGATGGCCTAGATAAGAGATTAGAATCTATGGGGGCTCGTCTGGACCAGCAAGAAGGGGGATTGACAACGGCAAAGGGCAGAATCTCTGATCTGGAGGATAGCGCGGCCCAAACAATCAGGAGCTGTGAATGGCTTGAAAAACTTCTCAAGACCCTCGCCATCAAGAATGAAGATTCAGAAGCGAGAGGGCATAGGAACAATGGTCACATCATGGGTGTGCCCGAATCCACCAACACCGGACGGTTTGACCACTTAGTTGAAAATGGCTGGCATGGGAAAAGGGCTGCCTTGAGTGGCAGGGGTAGGTCATCTCCCTGTATCCGGACTTCCGTGCAATGGTGCAGGACGCACGCAGGAAGTATGCGGGGTGAAGGTGGCCCTGCGTAAAATGAGGGCACAGTGCGGAATGCTGTATCCAGCAAGACTGAAGGTCGACGTCGATGGACGGTCCCGAGTGTTTAACTTGCCCCATGAAGCCCAAAATTTCTGCCAAAAATACTCCACTATGAGGAGGAACCAAGATGCACCGTTGCAGCAGCAGTCGCAGGACATTCTGAACTCGGGCTCCAGTGCTGATCTTTTCATGGCCAGTTAGGCCCACGGCACTCCTACTCCAGTGAGATTAGCATGAACTGAAGTGTTTATTAGCTCACTGGCTGCACCGCTGGGAACCGGTGCCCAGACGTATTGGGACACCGCCATGGACAACCGACATACTAATCACAGGCATACATGCAGTGATGTGGGGCAGTGGCGGGGTGTTGCTACCCCCCAAGTGCTGATGCACTTGTTTCAGTTTTAGTGAGTACATGCTATATTTTGGTTTTTTGTATATTAGTCTTTCATACTGGTTATAGACAGGGATTTCCCCCTTGAGTTGGGTAAGGGGGATGGGTGGGGGAGGGTGGGATGTGGGTAGATAGGTCAAGGTTCGTAATTTGGATTTTTACAGTTACCATTTGCAGTGCAGTCGTGCAGGGACAGATGCCTGGGTGATGAAAATGGCAGAATCAGATCATGGTTAATAAGATAAACACAGAGGCCATTGTGGTTATGATGTCCTGGAATGTTAGGGGGTTGAATAATGCTCTCAAATGCAAGCAGTTGACTAATTATATGCAAAACCACCATGTGGACATTGCCTTGCTTCAGGAGACTCATCTTGCAGTACACACTAAGACGTCATTGGAATCAGGTTGGGGGGGCACAGATACTTTGCAGGCTACAGCTCATATGCCAGAGGAGTTGCGGTGCTGATTCATAAGTGGCTGCTGTTTCAAGAAGAGGGTGGTCTAGCGTGATTTGGGAGGGTGTTACTGTTAGAAATGGGATCTCTGTTTGCCAGGGCTTGTGCCAAAGCCAGGCAGAGACCACCACTCTAGTCAGGGCAAGGGAGTTAGCACCAAAGATAACCCCTGCTCACCCCCTTGGTAGCTTGGCAGGAGCAGTCAGGCTTATCCCGGAGGCCATGTGCAAAGCGTTTGCACACGCACACAGCAACAACATCCCAGGCACACCACAAAAGGAACTCCAAACAAGGTTATATTAAAAATAGCCTTTGTATTCTCATAACACATTAGAATAATACTCACATAATATACATGGCGCCACCTGGCACTAGGTCATATCTGCAAGGGATTATATACACCTGACAGGGCCCACGGGACCACTGTCAGAACTATCACAAAGCAAACTTAGTAAAAATAAGATATATAAACGTACAACCAGTAATCACTGGCAACCACTGTACTCAGCATCAGCCTGTAACATAAACCACATTATGCACAGTATCACATTAGGCGCAAAACACATTGTACGCCAACCTCATCAGTCTAACCTCTTAGACCCTAACCTCCTAAGCATAACTCACATTAGGGGTAAAACTCACAGTAGGAAATAATCTCACTAGAATAAACACATTACGCACATAATATCCTCCTCAAAATCATTTAGAGACATGGATCATAGTAGATTATCACATTTCCTAACATTACATACATTACTGACCCCCTGGCCAACTGGCCTTCTCTAAGGGGCTCAAACGCCCTGCCTCCAGAACGTCAGGGCTGCTGCCTATGCAGCGGAATCCAAAAATGCGCCATTGCGCTAGGGCTAACAAGTGCATCTCACTCCTCTCTCTCATATTGCCCCCAAAGAACTGTGGCCTAAGCGTTGCAGCTGTCCACTACTTGCTGGGCAGCTGTGAAGCAACGGAAGGCCCGGCACCTCTATGCCTCCTATCCCACTCCAGGTCTCTGAATCAAATATGGGCCAAATTCACAGCAGCCACCCTCGTGGGTGCGGCGCAGCTGTGGCCCTTCTCCGCAAGATGGCCGACACCTTTGTGCCCTCTGGACCTCCCATGTGGCTCTAAACACATGCCACCATTGTTGGGGCGGCCCGCTCTCCTGCAGGCCCGCCCAGGCAACGTCAATGTGCCTCGGTATGGCCCCAAGACTCTCTTGTGCCCAACAAAGAAACTTCTCCCTCAATGTTGGAGCGGCCCGCTGCCAGATGGGACCGCTCAGCATCTGTGCCTCCACCAGACACTACACAACTCAAGCCCTCACTGACCGGGCTCACTGGCACCTCTCTGGGTCTCCTCTCCTCAGCAGGTGGGACCGGCAGCACTTCTCTCGTGGCGTAGGGCTTCCCTTCACTCCTGGGAGCCCTACGTTGCCGTTGGCGGCCTCATTCATCTTTTCTCTTCACCCGGGTCCCCTCCTGGCACCCAGGACTTTACCGCACACCAGGCAGGGCTCTCAAAGCCATATGGGAGCCTTTGGTCTATAGACCCCCGGGTCCCCCTACACGCTTTGTGCCCAGTTTGGTTGAGGGTATTGCTCGTATGGCCTTAAGACATGATAAGTTTTTAGTTCTGAGTGATCTGAATCTTCATTTGGAGGACCCTTTGAATAAGGGGCATTCGACCTATGCCAGGATCTTCGGTCACTCCACTTGTGCCTGAAATTGTGCGTCCCTACTCATCAGCACGGACACCTACTTGATCCGGTGTTTGCTAGCTGGGAGAATGTAGAAGTATCCACCCCCCTCCCCGTTCCCTGGTCAGATCATTTTCTGGTTACTTTTGTGATAAGGGTGCCAGAGGTCAAAGGCCAGGAATTAGTCACTTGCAATCACCCGCGCAGGAAATGGAAATATTTTGTACAGGATGATTTTAATAGAGAGTTGACAGTGGGCGGGCCCCCAGGTGGCACAGACAGTGAAACTGCCTTTATGAATCCGGAGAGGCGTATAGAGAACGCTCTTAATACGGTGGCCCCGCTGCTCTCTAATAAACCGATAGGCAGGGTACATAAATCTGCACCTTGGCTCAACTCAGCTTTAGATCTCACAAAAGCTGAATGTAAATGTCTGGAGAGGCAGTGGAGAAAGGGATTTTTGTACCAGGATAGATTGAAATACAGTGAGGAACAGAGAAAATACTATGGTCTCATTAGGCGGGCTAAAGCCACCTACTACCAGGCCAGAATTGGGACAGCGGAAAATTCCACGAAAGAACTCTTTAAATATACAAGGAGATCTCTTCCCTTGCAGCTATGGCCGCGCCAATTGTGGGTTCGGCTGAGGCATGCAATCGGGTTGTGAATTATTTTTTGGAGAAGGTGAAGGAAATCTACTCATCCTTCTCAGGGACCGTAAGGAGGGAAGCAGAATTTGAGGAAAAATTGGGAGAAACTGTGGCAGGTCAGTGACTGAGCAATTTCATTGTTCCTTCTCCGGAGACTCCTAGTAAAATCTGTCACAGCATTAAGTCTGGTTCTCCCAGAGACCCTGCCCCACCTAACGTGCTGGGCCAGAGTTTGGAGATTCTTGAGCCATACATCAGGCATGTTTTGGAGGTCTCATTCAATTCACACACGCTGCCAGGGAATTGGAAACAAGCTATTGTTCTCCCAGTCCAGAAGAAGCCGAATATTAGTCAAGACAAATTAGAAAATTTGAGACCCATCTCGCTTCTGCCATTTTTGGCAAAGGTAGCAGAGAATGTGGTAAATCGGCAACTCATGACACATATGAAGGATTCTAGCCTCCTACATCCGTCGCAATCAGGATTCCGGGCTGGTCATTCTACGGAGTCCGCACTACTGCATGCCAGGGAAACCATCAGACAGGGGGCTGACACTGGGCACACTGGCTTTGATCATGTTAGACCTGAGTGCTGCCTTTGACACTGTAGCACATCACACCTTGCTGTAGTGTCTGAATAAGGGCGGTGTATCAGGCCCGGCCCTGAAATGGCTGAAGTCCTTCCTGGTAGCCTGTAGTTTTCAGGTTAGACAAGTTGCACACTACTCCAATGACATCAAATTGGAGCAGGGTGTGCCTTAGGGCTCTACCCTGAGCCCTACCCTGTTCAACCTGTATATGACTCCTTTGGCGGAGATAGTACAGGGCTTTGGAGTTGGGGTAGTCTCTTATGCCGACGACACCCAGCTGATGATCTCCCTATCTCGGGCACCGGATGTAGCAGCCTCTTATTTCAGGGCTTGCATGCAGGAGCTTGCCTCCTGGGTGGCTAAGAACTTCCTGAAACTTAATGGCAACAAGACAGAGGTGCTTGTGGTGGGGAGTGATTTGTCTGGCTGGACGTCGGCTTGGTAGCCTCCGAGTCTGGGCCCTACTCCCACACCATGCACCCAGGCGAAAAATCTTGGGGTCTGGTTGGATTCCACTCTTTCTTATGATGTACGTATCAGACGCATAGTGGAGAAATGTGTCAGAGTCCTCAAAAATCTACACAAAACGTTAGATCTCCTCCCGATAGGGGCTAGGAAGACGTTGGTGCATGCTCTTATTACATTTCGCCTAGACTATGGCAACATACTCTACCTGGGCGACACGGCTAAAGGTCTTGGGAGATTACAGGTTTTGCAGAATGCCGCCGCACGGCTGGTACTTATGCAGCCTAGGAGGGCTGCTTAAAAAAAAAAACTGGATATGCTGCACTGGCTTCCAGTGAAGAAAAGAGTGATGTTTAAGGTATTATGCACCTCCCAACGCATCACCCAGAACGTTGGTCCTTCATATCTGAGGGAGCCTGTCACCAGCTATGTGCCTGGAAGGTCCCTTAGATCTAGTGGGACTGGTCTGTTGAAAATGCCAAAGGTAAAGAAGGCCAGAATGGGAGGCCGATCCTTCAGGTTCTTGGCAGCTCAAAACTGGAACAAACGCCGTGTAAAACTCTGGATGGAGATCTCTAAAGCTAAGTTTAGGAAGGCACTTAAAACGTATCTGTTTTCCGGTTAGCCTAGCGGAGGCCTTAAATAGTGGTTGGGCATTTACCTCTCTCTCACCTCAGCGCGGGGACACGCCGGGATGGCGTAACAATGGGCTTTATAAATCTCATTTATTATTATTATTATTGTGGCACCTGACCTCTTACTCGCAGGGCTTCCCTTCCATCTCGGTAGCCCCGCCCCCGGACAGCACAGCCTTGCCTTCCTTCCGGGTCTCGCTGGGCAGCGGCCTGGAAGAGATTTCTTTAGCGGCTCGGGCCCCGGCGGCGATTCCTTCTTGTGGCAAAGTGTGGGATGGGCTCCCGCCATGGCAGACAACGCGGGGTGGGCACCCACATAAAAAAAAACTGGAAGCGGCCATGATGCAGGGTGGGCACCCGTTATAAATTCAGAAATGACGGGGGATCCCTATGTCGAGATTCCCTCGAAGGTGATCACAGCCCAGCACTGCCAAGGGGAAAACAAAAGTGCTCCTCCACATAAAGCGCTCTACAGAAATAGCCATAAAGGGCTCTCCAGGCGCTAGGATTAAAGTCCTCGAAACCCTTAAAGAAGGGTGTGGGCAATGATGTGGCCCAGGGAGGCAAGCCCTCATGGCAGCCCCTGGGACCCAGCAGCAGGTCACCCCTGCAGGATCAACACCAAATACTGAACATTTTCATGGGGTCACAGCCCGTATATTTATATCAGCATTTCCCTTTGTGTCACAGCTCAGGGCTTAGGGATACCCGGCGGAACTGGTTTAGGGGAGCTTTGGAGCACTTTGTTTTCAAAGCTCCTCTTCCCCTTTGTCAGGTGGGGCTCAGTGATCAGACACACCACAGGGGGTCGAGCTAGCATTGTTCAGACTGGGCACAGTCCTATTCAGAGTCAGGGGATTACCCCTCCCACTACTCTTAGCCCATGTGTCCCATTCAGCCTAGCTGACTCACCCTGCCCCTCCTGGAGCCACCCACACCTCTCAGCTCCTGTCAATCACAAGCCAGACATGCAATTCACATCAGGCAGGCAGACCCACAGCACATAGGAATGCCAACTTCTAAAAGTGGCATTTCCCCACCAGTCACCATAAATCTGCGCACACCATTGTGGAGCATTTATCCTCACAAGTTCATAAATACTAGACTCGACCTTGCACTCCTCTCATACCAGGAATTACAATGGACACACGTATCCCCCATGCATTCCTATGGGAGGGCAGGCCAATCTCACCACACGTACACAGAGAGTGCACATATTCTACACTGGACCACAGTGCTAAAGTGCCCAGAGGCCTACAACCACTACCACCATGTCAGAGCTTCAGGTAAAAAGTTCAGGGGTGAACCTGTCAAAAAGGGCCATGTCCACCAGTTACTTACTGGTGAAATGTTGTCTGCTCGAGCACTCTTTAATTTGTTACTCAACCCAGAGAGGGGCAGCACGTTACATGTGATGGCCACAAAACCTTGGGCGAGACAGGTAGCGTCGGACACTATAGAACACTTTTGGCTAGTTGATGTATGGAGATATCACAGTGCTGACCGTGAAGGGTACACTCACTACTCAGTGCCCCACAACACTTGGACAAGCCTGGATTATTGGTGCCGAGCCGCTGGTGCAGTGCTGTGGGCTGATGCAATTGCCCACCTACCGTGCACATTGTCAAATCACTCTAGTATTAGCTAAACCGAAGATTCCCAGAGCGGGGGAGGGGAGCAGCCATGGCGTTTTCCTGATATGGCCCACAGGGACACTGTTATTGCAACAAAACTAGGGAAGTCATAGTTGAGTACTTTGATATAAATGTAGGGTCAGTGAAAACTAAGGCCACGCTGTGGGAAGCCTTTAAGGCATATGCTAGGGGGGGGGTGTATTTCGAAGAATGCTGGGGTGCTCCGGGATTTGCACTGCACACTAGAGCTGATAGAAGCACAGCTCCTTGAGTTAGATCATAATACAGATGCTAATGCTGTCCCCCCTGATTTACAAAAACGAGCAAAGTTAATGAAAGAATTTAGGGAGGCTGCAGAGTGGGAGGCACATTTTTCAGGTAAATATGCTGTGGCAAGGTGTTACGGGGAGGGTGAGAGACCTGGTAGGACACTCGCCAGAATGGTGCAACAATCCTGCAAACTCATCTGTATAACTGAGTTAATCGGACAGGACCAGGAGCATATAACTGGCACTATTGGGATTCTAGACGAGGTACCTAGGTACTACAAAAAGTTGTACACCTCCAAAAACAAAGGCAATCCCCTGGACAACAGTGATTACCTTGACAAGATGTCACTAGTCTGGATAAAGAGGGCTCACCAGGAGTTCCTGGCTGATCCCTTCACGGAAGATGAGTTGACTGAGGCTATTAATGCACTAGATGGCTCCAAGGCACCGGGGCTCGACGGGTTCACTGGCTGTTTCTATAAGACTGCTTATGCCCCATCTCATTGACCTGTACCAGGAAGTAACAGAGGCAGGAGAGCTCCCACCAAGTTGCGGGAGGCAGTCATAACCCTTATTGCCCAAAGACATAAAAGTTTAGCTAAAATATTAGCCACCAGGTTGGCATTAATTGTTGAAAGTTGATCTCCCCAGCACAATTGTGTTTCATTCCCCATAAATTGCCATCTCTCAAACTCTGCACACTGTTTGCTACATTAAATCGTATATCGCCACAGGTCCCGGCAGCCGCTGTCCTCCTTGCTGCTCAAAAAAGCATGTGACTCGCTTGAGTGGCCCTTTTTGTATGACACTTTGGGGCGGCTAGGAGTGCTGGAACGATTCCTAGCAGTGGTCAGGTTGTTGTACACTGCCCCCACAGCGCATATTCATCTCAACAGTACCCTAACCAGTGCATTCCAGCTGTCATGTGGAACGCGTCAGGGTTGCCCGCTATCCCCCCTGCTGTTCGTAATTGCTCTTGACCCCCTAGTGAGGCATCTGTTGGAGAGGCATAGTCATCATGGACTACAATTCAATACTGGCCCTCATTTTACTCACTTTAGATGCCGAGGATATTATACTGTAATTACGTAACCCAGATGATAATCTGACACCCTTACTCTGGGAAGTCACTAGATATGGTACTAAGTCAGGCCTGTGCATAAACTGGGAGAAATCGGAAGTGTTTCAATTGACCGATGCGAGCTGTTGTAGGATGGGGGACTATCAACTGTCCTGATGCGATGACTCCATGAGATACTTAGGTGTCCATATACACAGAGAAAAGATTATATCCTCCTAATGAATTACGGCCTGGTGGTCGAAAAGTTGAAATACAATATAGAACGGTGGCTAAAACTGCCTCTATCAATGGCTGGAAGAATAGCCTTAATTAAAATGGTGGTACTACCACAATTTGTAAATCTTTTCCAGAACATCCCGATACCGCTCAAAATTGCTTTTTTGCCCACCTGCGTACCTTGCTGATACGGCTGGTGTGGGGTGGCAAACAACCCTGCATCCGCTGTGAAACCGTAGTACTGCCATATGAGAGGGCGGGGTTGGGGTGCCCAATTTCCAGATTTATTATCTGGTGGCACAGGCAAGCTTTGCCCGCCACTGGTACCATGCGGATGTTGGGATCCCATATTATCGCCCAGAGGCTGACTTGGCACTTCCTGCACCTCTCCACAGTTGTTGCCATCTGGGTTCCCGCTTGATCCGCAAGACATCCAAACACTGTCCACAACCAGTTGGGCATGGCATAAGCTGTTGCAAGTAGCAGGATATCTTGTATTCACCTGCGCTACCCCGGTAAATGGCTGGGAAACCATCCTTCAGGAGACATTAGTTAAGCGCACACTGGCAAAATACCACCTTACAACCTTTGGAGATTTGTTTTCGGGTGGGCACATCTTCTACTGCACGGAAGACTCACATTTCAGAAATGCCACCATAATGGACCAATTTGTGCTGCTCAGACTACAAGGGGCACTGCGCACGTGCTTATGCAGTTACTCCTTGGATCCAACTGAATTGCTAATCCTCACTGGAGTAATTAAGGGTGGGGACGGGAGCCCTTTGATGGCCCGTATTTACAAGGCGGCAGTGGTCCTGCTTCTGTGTCATGATACAGACGTGCGAGCGGTGTGGGAGCGCGATCTTGGATACCCACTAACCGATGGACAATGGAGTCAGTTCTGTGTGCAGATGCATAGAGTGTCCCCTAATCATTGGCACAAGTTGCTACATTTCAAATTCTTGTGGAGGGTATATGTGACACCCAGCAAACTGCATCGCATTGTCCCCACTCAGACAAATACCTGCCCAAGGTATCATTCAACGGGGGCTGACTTTGCACACATGACTTTGACTTGCACCAGACTAGAGCGCTATTGGAGGTCAGTCTTTGGGGAACTATCCAAGATGGTTGAGATGGTGGTTTTACCCTAACCCTTGTTGGCCCTACTGGGGTACGTCCACGATCTCCCCAGGTCTAGGCATTGCTTTGTTGCCATTGCACTTCTACTTGCCTTTTTTTTAAATACATTTTTGTTTGTCAAACAGAGGATATCACAGTTATTCACACATTTAAGGCATATAAAAGAACAAAATGCAACAAGAAGAGATGTCCGTAAGTAGCAGAGAGTTTCACAATAACAGTATTAGAGGTTAAAATATCACTGTCTTAAATAATACAACATTACAGACATAAAGAAAAAAAAGCTAGCATCAAATTCTAGACTCAGTGATATCACAGAGATTAATCATTTGAATAGAAGCCCCATATTGCATTTAACTTTGTCATAGAATGAGAACCCCTAGCATTTGCTAATGCAGCTTCCATTTCATATGTTTCCCTGACTAGCATCCACCAATCACTTACTGAGGGAGGACAGGGACTAATCCATAGACGGGCAATTGCCAGCCTGGCAGCAACGTATAGAATCAAACATAGATGAGAAAGTATGTGACTCATATTCTCTGGGACAATCACAATTTCCCTAATTGAGAAATATGGATCTATCCCCAGCCTCTGAGAACATTCTTGGCCCACCTATTGCCAGAATGTACCCAGTTTTAGACATGTTACGAACATGTGTGTGATGTTTGCAGCATATAAATCGCATCTAGGGCATTTTGTCCTCTACTTGCCAAGAGTGAGATTTCCATCAGATGGGCGTGCGCATTTACACCCACACTTCAACCCTGGTTACACAGCATGACATGTTGCAACACCACAATTGACACCTATGCACCGCTGCAACCACTGGCATCTAGACCAGTGGATATTTGGTCACCATTTCAGGCCTACCAAATGGCAGCACAGGATGGTGATAACACTCCATTGCAGGAGCATCCTGTGCCCGCTAGCATTGTAACTGACTGTGATACTGTAAATATAAATGCATCAATGTAGAAAAATGCTGTGCATCTAACTGGTTGTTATATTTATTATTCACTGTATGGACTATGTGGCTATTGCTATATGGGTCTTGTATTTATACACTTGGATATTTTGACTACATAGATATTGTTATGTTCTTGATTTTCTTTATATCTGCACTGCAACCCTATGCTGCTTTTATCCATTGTTGTAATTGTAAACTCAATTAAAAAAAAAAAGAAATTAACAGAACAGCATAGGAAGAGATGTGAAGTAGAGGAAGAAGATGGTAAATATAAAAATTATGTGGAAAGATATGTGAGTTTGGGAGAAAAGTAAGGTAACCAGAAGGAAAGATAAAGAAATGTAGAAAGAGCAAGAGTTATGGTAGAACAAAGAGAGGTAGAGAAATACGAAAGGTTTTTGATAGCAATAGAGAGACAGAGAGATATAGAAAGGAAGAAGAAAATGTAGAGAGGCTGGGGAGTCCAGAACTCAAAGGGATGGGATGTAGAGAAAGATAATGTAGAAAAAGAGGTGAATTACAGCGAGGCAAAGGCAATGAGAGGTAGAGGTAGATAGAGAAACCTGAGGAAAAGAAAGAGATGCAAGGTGGAGAGAAACCAAAATGACAATAGGTATTGAAATTGGGTCTGGCAAAGAAAGTAGTGGGGAAGAAAGGTAGAGAGAAGAGTGAAGAGTAGAATGAGAAATGCAGTATAGAGAAAAACAGGAAGTAGATAGATAGTGCGTGAAATAGAGAAAGAGAGGTGATGTTGATACAGAGGTACAGAGAAGTGTGAATTAGGGAAAGATGAATAGACTTTATGTTAAAGAGATTTATAAACAAATAGGTAGAGAGATAGTTGAGGCTGAGAGGTGAGTTGAAATGGAGATAGAAGTCTCTGCGAGATATATGTCTCTGTGTGTAAGAGATACAGAGAAAGAGAAAGAGCCCAAGAGAAAAGTTGATAAGAGTGCAAAAGAGGTAGCAGTCGAGAAACAGAGTTAGTCAGGAAAGAGGAAGATCTTTAGGGAAGTAAAAGAAAAGGAATATAGGTAGAAGGAGAAAAAAAGGAAGGAAGAGGGGTAATGTAGTGAAGTAATGAGGAGGTAAATTGAGAAAGAGTTGTGGACTAGAGTGACATGAGGTAGTGAGGGAGATGGGAGGTAAAGAGGGAACTGATAGAGAGCTGAGGGGGAGTAAAGAGGTAGAGAAAGGGCTGAGTAATGTGTAATGGATTTAGGATAGTAATGCGTAATGGATTTAGGATAGTGGAGACATGGAGCAAGAGATAGAAAGGTGAGGTAAAACATAGACATGGGGTTGTGTGGGAAGTGAAGAAGATGAAGGAGAGATACCGTGAGATCAAATGGAAAAAGAGCAGTGGGGTACAGATGAGGGATGAGGTACAGAGAGAGTTTGGATAGAGTGAGGGAGTTCAGAGTGCTAGATACAGAAGTAGGCAGAGAAAAGGATAGGGGGAGAGGCAAAGTTATGTGAGAGAGGATAAGAAAGATGATCCTTAGTGAAAAATATCGGATATGTTGAGAAAGGTCAAGTAAACAAAGATGAGGTGGAGAGAAGGGAGATTGACAGAGAATATGTGGGTGCGTAGAGATGTATAATTTGAGAGAGTGAGATTAGGTGAGAGGTAACATAAAGCTAGCGAGGTAAAGTAAAGAGAGAAAAATTATACCGAGAGGTTAGTTTTCAAGAGCCTAAGAGTGGAAGGGGCCTATTCACATACTACATTTTGTAGTGCATTTAGTTTTACTACAGTATTACTATGAAATAACTACAAAATGCTATTCACTAACCTATGTGTGTAGATATCCAGCTCCACCTCTCCTATATTTTATATAGTGAGATGCTCACATGTGTATGTCCAATAATTAGTAATAAATGTGGCAGGGGCTTGGGGGAGTGGCTGGAAAAAGAGACACACTTACTATTAAATGGGAAGGGTGTAGTGATAGACATGCACCCACCCACAAAGGAGTAAACCCATCGTTTTTCACAAACTGCACTTCTAAAGTTACCACAGCCAAAAAGGACAAACCAATAGTAAATTACTCTAGGGTACAGCTGGATTAAGACTAGAGCCAAACATGGACAGCCAATGATACTGCAACATCCTCCTGAAGAAAATAATGGCAGTAGGGGTTTAAAATAGAACCCCATTGAAATACAGTAAAAATAAAAAATAAAAAATAAAACTGTTACAATATGAATATATATAATGTAATATGTAATATAATAATGTTTTTTTTTTAGTTCATAAATTCTTGAAAATTATTTTATTAAAATATAATTTAGGGCCAGATTTCCATTTTAGCGATCATGGTACCACTGTCGAAATGGCATTGGATTGACTGCCACCAAGTTGGGAGTAGTTCATGTAGTCGTGCTACGCGTACCTACGCAAAGTGTTCTTCGCACTAAGCATGCTACGCGTAGCTACATGAACTGCATAGTGCGGTAGGGAAATGATGTTTGCAATGATTGCACAGTGCTGGATGCTTGCCCGCACTGTGCAATCATTGCGAACGGCATAATGCACAGTGCAAGCAGTCGCTTTCTGCTGCTCGAGCAGATTTGTTCTCGAGCGGTAGTTTCTCATCGCGAGAGGTTGCGAGCATACGTGACCACTGGCAATGAGAAACTTGACCTCCCCGTGTTGAGAATCTCACCGGGAGGTTTATTTTCTACGCTTGTGATCAGCAACTTGATGTTGCCGATCGAGAACGAGGAAAAAGTCTCGCTGGGATATTGATTTTGCTCGCTTGCAGTCGCAAACTTGACGTTGAGGACCCCGAGCTAGTAAAAAATGCCCGCTACGCCGTGCATTTTTGCACTGTGCTACTTGCGATTCGCATAGCGCATAGTTGCGCAAACTACGCACACTCCGTGAGCATAGCGTAGTTTTCGGCCCAGGGTTAGTGGTCTGCCCGTCCTATTATGATGTATGGGTTTCATAAATGAAAGACCGTTTTGGCACTGCCAGAGGCATATCTAGACTACAGCAGGATAGGCCAAAGCGTCCGTTGGAGGGCAGACTGCCTGTATTACCGCAGGCCCAATCACGATGTGCCTTCTCGCCCGACCTGATTGTGGTGGTCAATGCACCACACCTGGGATTGTGGAAAGGACCTGATATAAGGTTGAAACTCACCTGTGCTCACCTCCACATGTCCCGTACCCCCATGGAGCTGATCGTACATGTCCTGCTGCTGCGTGATGATGGCCAAAACACACTGTCATTGACGCAACAGACGGTAAGCCACACTCCTACCCATTTCAATCGACTCCTCAGCAAATAGCCCCGCCATAGACATGAGAAGGTGTTTGGAGTGCCTGGGACAAACATATTTTGTGGATCCCTGTTCAAAATACTTCTGAATATATGATCCAATTACAGCTCTATGATGCCAGGTCCCTGACACTGCACAGGCACCTTCTACCAAAGTCAACATGTGTTTACATCTAATAATCAGGGATAGTGATGTGTGTATGAAATTGTGTACTACAACCGTACCTCCTTATCAATATCAATCTCTGTGACATGCTCACATTGCTCACATGCTAGGTCCTGTTGTGATATCAAAGATACATCTGTATGGATGTGTCATGAAACAGAAACAAACCTTTTCCGCTAAATATCTGTAATGGGCTAACACATCACTTACATTAAAAGGTAATGTTAGCTAAATGGGATTCCAAGTAATCAGTGTGAGAAGCATTCAAAAGTCACAATGTAAAAACTCTCTGTAGAATAGGCTTCCCTCTACCAGGGGGACTGCTGAAAGGCTGGGGCACAGAGCCACATTCCACTTTGCACATGCCTCAAAACTGATATGTGGACAGCACCTGAGGTTGGAAGTTTCATAGGGACAAACAATAGCATGACCAAGTACCATGCATATGTGGGTCAAGTGGAGATTTGTGGCTCAATGATTAGAGTGGCAGACGCTGATGCAGAGGTCTAGCCCGGGACCAGGGTTCAATTCCCCACCTCGGCAGGTCTTGGGCTCAAAATTACACAGACCTGATAATTCTCGCCTCAGTGCCTATTCCAATCATGGAGTCCCACTCTGCAACTATGGGCACTAGCTTGCTTAATCTCCACAACGGCCCTTACAACTCTAAGGATGCATGGCCTCCACCTTGGGGGTGCCCAGGAGTGGACGCCTCACAGGGAAAGCCAGGATGGGTTCCACAGCGGTATTCGTACAAGTGCCTTGAGACCCTTGTGGGTGAGTAGTGCGCTAAACAAGTATCAATTTACTATTTTATGCGTAAGTGCTAGTCATGAAAGCAAACACAGCAGTCACAACATTTGTCTCACATTTATGTAAAGAACACACACAAATATGGACACATGTCCATAAAGATCTCCTAAATAGCATGATAATTTACCACCATCCATGTGTGGTTAAATAAATAATTAACTTCCACACATCAAACACATATCCAACATACATCGCAGGGAGAAGTAAATGCTAAATGATGTTGACATTGGATAAGTCAAGCTGAAATATTTACTATATGAAATACCACCCAATGCAATGTCAATCCCAATTAGAATTAATCTCACATATCCATCCATCGAACATTTACCCTTGTCCTGTGTAACTCCAGGACTGGTTCCAAGGTCAGATCATACTAACCACTTCAAATGTATCAGCAATCAGGGTGAAATAAATACAACTGTAACCACACATCTCAAATTATGCAATAACATCAAATAGTTAGAAAAGTAATGGCAGGACTAATGTGTTCTAAACCAAGCTAATTTGTATATCTCCAAAACTACCAAATGGAGTAATCCAAAGGCCAATGGGCAGTCGATGTAAACATTGTGTGGTCCAGCATGGTGCTGTGCCACTAAACTTGCCCTTCATGACAATGCCAGGGATGCTCCTCACAAAGGGGCATCCATTGGACATGGCAGGCACCTTGAAGATGTTATTAGGGAAGGGAACATTTTGTTTTGAGTTAGTGGTCCTTGGGTTTGGAAAGTGGTGTTTGGAAAAGGAAGGGGTAGACTGACATTTGGGGCGGGGGGTTGGGAGTCGGAATGGGTAGACTTAAGATTTGACGGGGTACCCTGCGAAGTGGAAGGGGTGGATGGGTATAGACTGGTGGGGATTGCTAGGTGGATGGGGTGATCTTGGGTCTGGCAGGGGTTGGAACATCCATGGAAAGGGTAATAGGAAGGTTGGTGGGGAGAGGGCCAGGTTAATGGTTGAATCTTCAGCGGGGAACTTGGGAGGGTTTTTTGGAGGGAGTAGGGTCTTGGTGGTAGAGGGAGTGTCAGTGTCTGATGTGTTTGGGATTGTTGTGGGTACAGGTGCATGTGTGTCAGGTGTATGTGCAGCAAGTATGGGTATGTCTTGTTTCTCTGGTGTATGTTGGGTGCATGACTGTTTCTGTCTGGGTTTCTTAGGTTTGCAACTGCAGGGTGTGTGAGTTGTCACTGCTGATGTGGTTGTCACTGTGGGCATGGATGTCTGTGGTGTCTGTATAAATGTAATGGGGCTATGGTGTGGATGTGGGTGTGAGGTTGTCTGAGCTGGGTGGGGATGTGGTGGTGTGGTGTGCATGCATTTGTGGTATCTCCTATGCTGTTGTCAGTGGTGCGTGTGTTGTCTGTATGTTTTGATGCCTATAATTTCTTTTTCTGTGATGTGTGCTTGGTGTGGATGTGCTGCTTGGGTCTGTTTGGATGGTGTGTGGGAACATGTGCATGAGCTTTCGACAGGTTTGGAATTAGGGTATTTGGATGGGTAAGAGCCAGGGAGTTGAACACAAGGCTGGGTTGAACTGGAGGCTGTGGTGAGAGATAAGGCCATAGCCTGAAAGAAGCTCTGTAGGCCAGACATCGCACTGTGAATGCCTGCCAGATAGACCACCATCTGTTGTAGATGGCATCCTTGCCCCTTGATGGCATTCAGGAGTGCAGTCTGACCCACAGAGATGTGCCTCTGGATGTCATTAGCCTCCTGACTCAATGCATCGGGGGATAGGAGACTTGGGCCGGACAACTGGGTGGGTAGGAACAGAGAGTGGAGATGGAATGTGGGGGGGGCAGACAAGGACAATGTTGGTAGATTTCCTGCGGGATACAACACCCCACGGGAGTGTCCACTGAAGGGTGAGTCAGAAGAAGATGACATAGAGCTGCCATGCTTCATGACACTCACTGCACTCTATTGGCAACTGGATCACAAAGTGTCAGTTGTTTCTTGACCGGTACTACTGTGGCAAGCTGCTTATCCAATGATGTTGGCCCCTTCTTCACTTGCCCTAGATGAATCTGAAATAACATCAACAATCAATTTACTGCATCTGTGTTAACACACCTGACCATGGCATGGTTACCCAAAACATTTCAAAGGTGCACAGATGGCACTAGCTCCAAGTTCCACATTATTGGCTTCAACATTAGCCTGAACACATGCATGCATGGTACATAACCTGTACACAGTTGCTCACAGTGATGTCAGAACCCTCACACAGCTACAATACCATGAGTGAGGTTGACTCTACTCCATCCTAACAAATCGACTGGGATTGTAGACTACCTTGCATACTTTGGCACTTGTAGGATACATAAGTTGACTGATTTTTTAAAAATATTTTGGGTAGAAAACATACTCTTCCCCAGCCTCCACACAGGGCCTTGATGTCAGCAAATGGTTACATATCTAATAACCCTGGGCGGAGTTCGTGAAGTGGACAAAAAACTGCAGAGCTATGCAGACTACCCCGAACGGCGGAGTTTCTATAGATAAATGCAGTTTGCAGTGCTTGTCAGTGCCAGGTGCTTGTCCGCACTGTGCAATCATCGCGAACGGCATAATGCACAGTGCAAGCAGTCGCTTTCTGCTGCTCGAGCAGATTTGTACTCGAGCAGTAGTTTCTCATCGCGAGAGGTTGCGAGCATACGCGACCACTCGCAATGAGAAACTTGACCTCCCCGTGTTGAGAATCTCACCGGGAGGTTTATTTTCTACGCTTTTGAACAGCAACTTGATGTTGCCGATCGCGAATTAGGAAAAAGAGATGTGCCTTCTCGCCGACCTGATTGTGGTGGTCAATGAACCACACCTGGGATTGTGGAAAGGACCTGATATAAGGTTGAAATTCACCTGTGTTCACCTCCAAATGTCCCGTACCACCATGGAGCTGATCGTACATGTCCTGCTGCTGCGTGATGATGGCCAAAACACTCTGTCATTGACGCAACAGACGGTAAGCCACACTCCTACCCATTTCAATTGACTCCTCAGCAAATTGCCCCGCCATAGACATGTCAAGGTGATTGAAGTCCCTGGGTCAAACATATTTATGTGTATCCCTGTTCAAAATACTTCTGAATATATGATCCAATTACAGCTCTATGATGCCCTGTTTGGCCAGGTCCCTGACACTGCACAGGCACCTTCTACCAAAGTCAACATGTGTTTACATCTAATAATCAGGGATAGTGATGTGTGTATGAAATTGTGTACTACAACCGTACCTCCTTATCAATATCACAGCTATTAATCTCTGTGACATCCTCATATTGCTCACATGCTAGGTCCTGTTGTGATATCAAAGATACATCTGTATGGATGTGTCATGAAACAGGAACAAACCTTTTCCGCTAAATATCTGTAATGGGCTAACACATCACTTACATTAAAAGGTAATGTTAGCTAAATGGGATTCCAACTAATGAGTGTGAGAAGCATTCAAAAGTCACAATGTAAAAACTCTCTGTAGAACAGGCTTCCCTCTACCAGGGATACTGCTGAAACGCTGGGGCACAGGGCCACATTCCACTGTGCACATGCCTCAAAACCGATATGTGGACAGCACCTGTGGCTTGAAGTTTTATAGGGACAAACAATAGCATGACCAAGTACCATGCATATGAGGGTCAAGTGGAGAAGTGTGGCTCAATGATTAGAGTGGCAGACCCTGATGCAGAGGTCTAGCCCGGGACCAGGGTTCAATTCCCCGCCTCGGCAGGTCTTGGGCTCAAAATTACACGGACCTGATAATTCTCACCTTGGTGCCTATTCCAATCATGGAGTCCCACTCTGCAACTGTGGGCAATAGCTTGCTTAATCTCCACAACGGCCCCCACAACTCTAAGGATGCCTGGCCTCTAACTTGGGGGTACCCAGGAGTGACCGCCTCACAGGGAAAGCCAGGATGGGTTCCACAGAGGTATTCGTACAAGTGCCTGGAGACCCTTGCGGGTGAGTAGTGCACTAAACAAGTATCAATTTACAATTATATGTGTAAGTGCTAGTCATGAAAGCAAACACAGCAGTAACAACATTTGTCTCACATTTATATAAAGTAGATGTAAAGTACACACACAAATATGGACACATGTCCATAAAGATCTCCTAAATAGCATGATAATTTACCACCATCCATGTGTGGTTAAATAAATAATTAACTTCCACACATCAAACACATATCCAACATACATCACAGGGAGAAGTGCATGCTAAATGATGTTGACATTGGATAAGTCAAGCTGAAATATTTACTATATGAAATACCACCCAATGCAATGTCAATCCCAATTGGAATTAATCTCACATATCCATCCATCGAACATTTACCTTTGTCCTGTGTAACTCCAGGACTGGTTCCAAGGTCAGATCATACTAACCACTTCAAATGTATCAGCAATCAGGGTGAAATAAATACAACTGTAGTGAGAAAACAAGGACCCCCTGGGTATCGACAATGTACAGATTCCTAGGGCAGGGTTAGACCAACTTGAGTAAAAAAATCCTAGGCCATCCACAAGATAAGTGACTATAAAAGGCTGGGACCAGTGGAGAAAAAGAATTGTCAAAGAAACAAATGTATACGTAAAAATTATATATTTAATTAACAATAAATAAAAATCATATAGAGACTCAGGAACATAAGTCAAACTATATGATACAATAAAATTGTGACACAAACACTTCTTGGCAACAAAAATCATACATATTCAATAAAAACCAAGTACATCATAATAATAGTGCAAATAATTGGAATTTAGTACAAAGGGACTCGACGCGCGTTTCGGCAGTAGGGGAACTGCCTTCTTCAGGAGTCGTTGGTAAGGCTATTCTGCATATATTACTTCATATGGTGAAGGAAAATCGATGATAACTTCCTTAGCGTTGATAAAAGGGTAGAAGAATACAAACCCACTTGATGGGACTAGCACCTATTGCGCTGACAGCTCGAATGCTGTAGGTTATTGTATCCAACTGTTGGGCTTCATAGTGGCGTCCAACTAGTAGCCGTCACTTTATACAGACGATTTCCAGGTATTCCAATTGTAATTCGTTTTGATTTTAAGATGTATTTACGGGTTAAAAAATGCCACATGCATTGAGTAGGCTTAAGTTAAATGACCAAATTCCGTCAGCAAGATAGTGCTGTTTTGCCGTTTTAAAATCGGTAATTGTAATGGCCGATCGTGAGCAAAACTTGATTCCGTTTGTATGAAGATCTCTTTACGTGTAGTCGGATACGTGGGCTGCAGGATGGTGCAGCTCCGAGCCCAAGATAGCGGCAACAGCCTCGCCGGTAGACGGAAAAAAAAAGGTGCACAGATGACACTAGCTCCAAGTTCCACATTATTGGCTTCAACATTAGCCTGAACACATGCATGCATGGTACATAACCTGCACACAGTTGCTCACAGTGATGTCAGAACCCTCACACAGCTACAATACCATGAGTGAGGTTGACTCTACTCCATCCTAACAAATCGACTACGATTGTAGACTACCTTGCATACTTTGGCCCTTGTAGGATACATAAGTTGACTGATCTCTAAAAATATTTTGGGTAGAAAACATACTCTTCCCCAGCCTCCACATAGGGCCTTAATGTCAGCAAATGGTTACATATATAATAACCCTGGGCGGAGTTCGTGGAGTGGACAAAAAACTGCAGAGCTATGCAGACAACCCCGAATGGCGGAGTTTCTATAGATAAATGCAGTTTGCAGTGATTATCAGTGCCAGGTGCTTGTCCGCACTGTGCAATCATCGCAAACGGCATCATGCACAGCGCAAGCGGGCGCTGCTTCTTTTCTGCTGCTCAAGTGGATTTTTACTTGAGCCGCTGCTTTCTCAATGCGAGTGGTTGGCTTCTCAATGCGAGTGGTCACAAGCATACGCGACTACTCCCAATGAGATATTTGATTGCCCTCATTGAAAAATCTCGCCAGGATGTGGATTATCCACGCTCGTGCTCACCAAATTGATGTTGACAATCGCAAACAAGGAAAAATCTCAAAGGGAGGTGGATTTTCCTCACTCTCGCTCGCCAACTTGACTTTGACAAACACGAGTGAGGAAATAAACTCTGCTCTGCAAAGCGAAGTTTTTAGTAACACCGCTAGCGGAGCGGAGGTCACCGCCCAGATTTAACATCTAATAGCACATCCACATATATTCTTGTCAAGTTAGACAGCTATATTGCTGCAATGGAATCATCATTTCACACTGTTGGAATATTCAACTTGAAAAATGACTCACTGCCCACTGTAGAATTGTTTCATTGAAAGCTGAACTAAAGTAGCTTTTCTACGTATAACATGTAGCACAGAAAATTTGAGCGGGGACATTCATAGGCACAGATTTGTGGTATTTGTCAACTAATGCCCACAGCATAGGAATTCACATAGTCCTTAGAACATCCCCATTCCTCATTCTTAAATATCATAACCATACAATAATAAACTATTGAAGGAGGGCGGCGGAGCTTGCAGCAAACTAAATGGCAGCCTGAGCCATGAGCTCCACTGAGTAATGCCGATTATCCTACATTATCCTGCTCTTATTGTGTTCCCTGCGAGGCAAGACCATAACCCTTGCTGTCGGTGTGACTCCCAGAAGCCACTGCAGCTTCCGCGGATCTCCTGCGGCACTTATATCCTGAGATCTGGCGGCCTGGAAGTGCGGCGAGTGTAGGCCGTGAAGCAGCGGCCTGGAGTTTGGAGCCGGTCCGCGTTGCGTCGCCGTGCGTGAGGCGAGCGCGGTGCCCTGCCCCGGTGGTGCCCGGACTGGTTCCTGGAGGCAGAGGTGTGGGCGCATCGGACATCGGGGGAGCCAAGTGGCGCGGGCTGCCCCCCCTCCCCCTGGGCACCTCCATGAGGCTAGCTTGGAGCACGGCTCAGCTCCGAAAACGATGGAGGTGCGTTCGCCCTGTGAGGTGTGGAGGTGCCAGGAGCGGCCTGCGCTTGCCCCCTTAAGAATCCTGCTGAGTCCCCTGCTGGCAGTGTTGCGGGCAGGCTTGCCTGGTGCCCCTGGTGGAGGAACGCCGACCCATGGGGGACCCGTAGCTATTGGGCGGTTTGATCTGGCGTCCTCCCCTTTCACGGCCATGCGTGATGACATGGTGGAGGATAGAGGCACCCTTCCACTGGTGTGAGATAACAGGAGGGGGCACCTGGAACCCGAAGACATCCGGCGGTCGATCCTGGAGGTGGGGGCTTCTCCCCGCCGGTCGCAGCTACGCCCGTGAGAGTCTCGCTGACCACCTTTATAAATAACCTTAGCATAATAATGGAATCACTAATTATGGAGGAATCTTTCACAGTCCTGGGGGATATGAACTTTCATTTGGATCTGAAGGAGGACAAGGATACTCAGGCCCTTATTATGGATCTGGACATGTTGGAACTTAAACAAAGGATCACGTCCCCGACACACCAAGCTGGACACATTCTCGATGGCATCTTCTCTAATGTGGAGGGCCTACAGATACTTAATATCCTGCCAATGCCCTGGACGGATCATTATGTGATATTTAGTAAGCTGACTCTAACCGAAACCTCAAAGATAAAGCCCACCTCACCGAAGTCAACCACTTTCAAAATCTGGAAAAACATAAACCACACTAAATTAATTACTTTATTGGACAGCACTTGTCCACTGCTTTCCTCCGACCCATCTATTGCCACTCAACAATTTCACGACTGGCTAAGATATGCCACTAATACCTTAGTACCAATAAAAAAAGTTTCTACAAATAGAACTACCCCTTCTGCCCCATGGTACACCGAGGAGCTTAGGAGACAAAAACAGCTTAACAGAAGCAGGGAAAGGAAGTGGCGTAGAAATTACGACCCGGACGAGAAGGCGAAATACAAAGAGTCGCTATCAGTATATAAAGTTATGATTATGGAAGCAAAGAAAACTTTTTTCTCAGAAAAAATCGACAAAGCCAAAAATTCAAGTAGGCAACTGTACGACATCACAAGAACATTGTCAGGTAATGCACCTGATCTTACTCCGCCTGCTTCTCAATCCTTTTGTGATGAACTGGCTAAATTCTTTTTTTCCAAAGTCAACGATATCTATCAGGCTTTTTCTTCAAACCCTCTAAACTCACCCTCCCCTAAGCCTGCACATGACAAAGATTTCGTGAGTTTTAAACCACTGACCATAGACCAAACTAAAAAAATAGTATCTTCTATTAAGACCGGATCAATACTGGATCCGTGCCCTTTCTCAGTTCTTCCACCTGTGATGGACACACTTATCCCGGCGATCACCTCAGTCACCTGTAACGCTATACTAGGATCCGGAATCTTTCCCGATTCCTTAAAGAACACGATCGTGAAGCCTCTGTTGAAGAAAGCTAGCTTGGACAAGACAGATCCAAAGAACTACAGACCAATTGCAAGCCTACCTTTCTTAGCCAAAGTGATCGAAAAGGCCATGAACCAACAGTTGGTCGAGTTCCTGGAGACACACCACCTATTGGACGAATCACAATTTGGCTTTTGAAGACACCATGGCACCGAAACCGCCTTAATCAAGGCTGCGGATGATATCAGGACTATTCGAGATCAAGGTGGGACAGCAGTCCTGGTCATGCTGGACCTGTCGGCGGCCTTCGACACGGTCGACCATAACACTCTTGTCGACCGTGTCGAAAAGATGGGCATCCATCATTCAGCGAGCAACCTGATTGCTTCCTTCCTAGCCGACAGATCACAGGCAGTCACCCATGGCCCTTATCAATCCATCAATCTGTCATTACCATGTGGGGTTCCTCAAGGCTCATCCCTAAGTCCGACACTATTTAACATCTATGTGTCGGACCTTGCTAATGTCATCAAAGCATATGGGATGAGTGTAACCTCCTACGCTGACGATACCCAACTGGTTTTGCTATTAAAGACAATGGATCAGAGGTGGCTGACCGATTTTGGCACGGAATGCTCGCAATCAGTGAGTGGATGGCATCTAATTGTCTTAAGCTAAATTCCGATAAGACGGAGGTGCTAATTTTCGGACCCCTTAGACCTGATTGGTCGTCAACCTGGTGGCCATCAGCCATGGGTGAGCCACCCAGGCCAGCACTTAAGGTTAGGAACCTGGGAGTAACATTCGATGTGGACCTAAATTTCATGGCACATGCGAATAAGGTAGCGGCAACAGCCCATCATAAATTAAAATTGATTAGGAAAATTCTTCCATTTCTTCCTGACACTGCCGCAAAAACATTAATCAGTTCCCTGGTTTTAACATCCCTTGATTACTGCAATGGGCTATTTCTAAATGCCCAAACCAGGATAATAAACAAGCTTCAGTCACTGCAGAATGCAGCAGCACGGCTTCTCTCAGGAACACCTAAATTCTCTCCAATTTCTGACACCCTCAAGAAATACCACTGGCTAACGATCCGCAACCGAATAAAATTTAAATCTTTATGCATAGTTTACAAAGCATTGCATGACCAGGCTCCCCAATTTTTTAAGGAACAGTTGACACCTTATAAACCAACCAGACTGCTCCGATCGACCACGCTGAACCATCTAGTGGTCCCTCCCAGTTTCTTGGGGAGATCGTCGCTTTCTGGTTGCGGCATCAAAGCTATGGAAAGCTTGCCACTCTGCATCAAGACGTCTCCTTCACTTATGCAGTTCCGTAAATTACTAAAAACCTGGTTATTTGATCAGTAATCTAAGACAGTTTCTATGAGCAATGAGGGAATTAATGGAATCACTTAGCGCCGAGACGCCCACGGGTATTCGCCGCGCTTAATAAATTACAAAAATAAATAAATAAATAAATAAATAAATTATCTCTCGGCCTCTGAGATTGTGTACGCCTGGGGCCCTGCGTTGCGAGGTGCTGCTCTCTGGGGCCTGATCGGCGTAGGGGCCGGTGGACCGCCACTGTGGTTGAACAGAGGCGGGAGAGATTGGAGTGAGTGCGGAGTCACCTTGATGTACAGCCCTACGGAGAACAGAGGGCTACGCAGCTGCAGCTGAAGTGGGGACTGTCCTGGGGGTGCGCCCTGGCACTCAAATATGAATTGTGCCCATAGACCTAGAGGGACGCTCGGGTGATTTGAGAGGCCTGCTGCCCGCACTGAGATCCTGCGTTGTGTTGGTGCCGGACTCATCTGGCGTTATCTACAGAGCAGCATGGGGAGACACGACAGATCACAGACTAAGCTGAACTTTGAGCAGGGGCGCTGGAAATCCCAGGACATGGCAGGAGCGGCTAAGGAGCAGGCGCCCACGACTCGATCGGAGGACCCTAATATGGACATTAGGACTCTATTAATGGCAATGGACAAGGGCTTGCAGTCCAGCAAGGCCTCGCTAGGCACGAAAATTGATGCGCTCACGTATAGGATGGACAGGATGGCGGAGCGGCTTGATAAGCACGCTGAAAGACTTGACATGGCTGAAAGGAGGATTACTGAAGTGGAGGAGGCCCACGCGGAATTGGACTCGGGGCACAAACAACTTGGGAAACTGATGCAAACCATGCAGGACAAAGCAGAAGACCTCGAAGCACGTTCCCGGAGATCCAACCTCCGCATAACGGGCCTGCCGGAGACCACCGCAACGGGGAACATGGAATTGTTTGTGGAGAAACTATTGGTCACTGTATTGGGGGAAGGCGTTTTCTCACCGATGTTTGTGGTGGAACGGGCGCATCGTTCGCTGGGACCCCGGCCGCGTCCGGTAGCCCCCCCACGCCCAATATTCGCAAAACTGTTAAATTACAGGGACAGAGATGTGGCACTACGCCTGGCGCGTGAAAAGAAGTCGCTACACTATGAGGGATCGGAGATCTCGCCATACTCGGACTTTACTGCCAAGGTACAGGAGGCCAGGAAACACTTTGTCCCCCGCAAGAGGCAGTTGCGGGAGTTGGGCCTGGACTATGCCATGCTATACCCAGCTAGACTGAGAGGGAATCGACAAGGGAAATCCCATTTATTCACTGACCCGAAGGCACTGCAGCGTTCATTGAAGGAGTGGTCGCGAGCACACCGTAGGGACTCGGCGACTGCTTCAGCGGAGGAGGAGCCAGATGGGCGACTGGATGAGCAGGACTGAGATAAGCTGGTTGGTGCTGCGGAGGGAGGTGGTGATTCTGTGACTTTTTGGACACTGGGTGTTAGCAACTATCATTTATACGGCATTCGCAGGATGCTTGCTGCGTAGGGTGATGCTCAGCTTGTGCGGCACTGAGTGATGGAGGTGAGGTGAGAAACTGCATTGCCCCTGTGTCGGGGCGCACCTGGGAGGCACAAATGGTTCCCGGCTGGGGCACTGGGCCTGCTACAAAGTGCTCAAGCCAATTGATCCTAGGTGCTTCCGCTCAGTATGTGAGTGGCGACACTGGGTAGAGGATCTGAGGGGGTGGCGGGGGGCACATGGACTCACGTTAGGGCATACCTATTGGCACAGCGGAGGTGGGGCAGAGTGGTGACTGGCTTTATGGAATATCTTTGTGTCGTCTAATTGCGAAGCAACCACTGCCCACAAGTGCTGTGCACCTTTCTCGCCCCCGTTTGGGGCGATTTGTTTTGAAGTCTGGGGTGGGGGGCGGGGGGGCTCTATCATCTGTTTGACCAGGTTGGGGGAGGTCACCTGTGGGTGGAGGGAGGAATGTTAGGAAGCGGGGATGTTTTGTTGAGAGGGGGAGGATCTGTAGACTTACTGTTTGGTATACACACATACAGAGGACGAACACAAGTAAAGCCCAGAGACTGCATGGGACGCAGCCATGACAGAGAAAGCACTTCCGGCCAGCTGTGTGATACAGGTACATACGCTATGACTCGTTGTAGGAGGGATGGCAGTGGTGGATGACACGGCAACCCCACGGACGATCGACGCATTCCGGGCACTCTCATTGAACGTCCGGTGTCTTAACGATCACCGGAAGCTCCGGAAAGTCCTGAGTTATTTGCAACGACAGCAGATCGACGTTGCACTCCTGCAGGAGACTCATCTTACTCCAAATAGCTCAATGTTAGGCTGCAGAGGCCTCACTGGGAATTGTACTTCTTCGGGCTTCACATCGCATGCTTGAGGGGTACTGACGTGGGTTAACCCGAAATCACAATATACTTTAGAATTACTGAAGGCTGACAAAGCAGGTCGCTTTGTGATAACCCGGTGTAAAGGCATGGGTTGCACCTGGTGCTCGTTCATGTGTATGGGCCTAACTTCGACTGTCCAGAATTTTGCGAATCATTGGAGACAGAAGTTGGCGCTTACCGCCACATGCAACTCATACGGGGAGGGGATTTTAACTTGGTACTGGACCCGAGGCTAGACAGATCAGCGGGCCCAGCTCGCAGACCTTCCGCCGCTGCTGGACAGTTAGACTGCGCCATAACTAGTCTTGACTTGGAAGATGTTTGGCGGGTGGGTCACCCAGAGCAGGATGGATTCACTCATTATTCGACCTAGCACAATATTCATGCCCGAATCGATTACTGGCTTAGGTCATCATTGTTGATGAGCCACCTAAGGTGCTGCAGGGTACTCTAGCGCACGCTCTCCGACCACTCGCCACTTCTGTTAGTCTTAGCCACCCCTAGGAAGATTATACGTCCCTTCACCTGGCGCTTCCCGCCCTATTCCCTACTTGATCCTCTCTTCAGGGGGGAGATTTCGGCGGCCATAGATACTTTTTTTTAGACGAATCTCGGCTCAGTGGACAACTTTTCAACGATATGGGAGGCATTTAAGGCTTACATCCGTGGCGTGGCAATGTCCAAGCACTCAGGGGTCCTTCGATCCATTAGGCAACGACTGTCTGATCTGGAGAAACAGCTTGGTCAACTGGAGGAGCGACAGCGGAGGGAGGCGGATGCAGCCAAGGAACGGGAGATCAAGGTGTTTCTTGAGCAGTTCAATGAGGAGGCAGACAGGGAGATCCGGCATTTGGGGAAGTATGCGAAAGCGCAGGTATATGGTGAGGGCGACAGACCAAGCTCGGTCTTGGCGAGAATTCTGAAAGGGAGGAGAGGCCGCACACTGGTCACGTCCATTAGGTCATAGACAGGAGACGTACTTACGGAGGAGGCCGATGTTGCAATCAGGTTCAAGCAGTATTACGCAGACCTGTACTCGTCCAAGAGTGGGGCGTTGGGAGGTGAGATATTGGATTATCTAGAACACATTGAGCTCCCCACACTTACGACCACAAATAGGGAATTTCTAATGTGCCCTATAGAGAAGGATGAAATACGGGAGGCATCGGCGAGCATGAGGGCTAATAGCGCTCCGGGCGGACGGGCTCATGGTGGGGTTCTATAAAGCCTTCCAGGATGCGCTGATCCCACACTTGCAGACATTGTTCGATGACCTGTGTGAATCAGGCTCTATGCCGCAAACGATGAGGGAAGCTATACTGGTGGCAATCCCTAAGCCAGGCAAGACATTGGATGAGTGCAGCTCGTATAGGCCACTCTCTCTGAACATAGACACGAAGTTTTATGCCAAGGTGTTGGCGACCAGATTGGCCCTACTTGCCCCAACGCTGGTGGCTCCGGAGCAGGCGGGGTTTATCACTGAGAGAAACCTTACATACCACATAAAAACGATTTTTGGTGTGATGCAGCATGTTAGGTAGTACGTTAAGGCGGTGGCGGTATTTCTCGATATGGAGAAAGCCTTTGATTAAGTAGAATGGCCCTTCATGAGACCGGTTTTAACTAGGATGGGGCTCGGAACGCCATTTATGCTAATGACTGGAGCCCTCTATGACAAGCCAACGGCGAGGATCAAACTTGGTGACCTGGTCACTGACCCCTTCCCTATAAGCAGAGGGACCCGACAGGGGTGTCTGCTGTCTCCCCTACTGTACGCCTTAGAGGCGGAGCCTTTGGCCTGTGCCCTGCAAGAGTATCATGGGCAGGAAGGTATAAGTTTCCCCTCCTATAAGATTATTGTCTCTATGTATGCGGACGACATGCTGTTGTATGTCTGCGAGCCTGAACATAACCTTGGGGTTGTCCTGCGGAAGGTCGTGCATTTCGGTGCGCTCTCCTGTCTCCGGGTTAATTGAACTAAATCCCTGGTCTTCCCACTGACACCGGTCACGCAGGAGTTTGAAGTGGAGTATCCGCTGCAGTGGATGACGGTGTCCATTAGGTATCTGGGTATACAATTGCACATGGACTCTGATCTGGTGTTTAGGGAGAATTATGGTGTGGCAATTAGTAAATTGGAGGATGACGTGGAAGCGTGGTGTAAGTTGCCCCTTTCACTGTTGGGGCGCATCTCAGTCATGAAGATGGTGGTGTTACCGAGGATGTTATTTCTTTTTACTAACCTTACCATAGTGTTGCCCCATGCGTTCTTTCAGCGATTGAAACGGCTGATGGTAAGGCTTGCTTGGGCGGGCAAACAGCCGCGGGGGAAATGGAGGACTCTCACACTTCCATATAGTATGGGGGGCCTAGGAGCTCCGGATTTAAAACTCTATTACAGAGCAACCCAGTGGGCGCACCAACATACTTGGGTACATGGTAGTCCGAAGATCCCACACCTGAGAATGGAGAAATTGTTTTCGGACCAGCTGCCTCTACCTGCAACGATATTCCAGCCGGTGGACCACAGGACGGGCATTTTAGACTATAACATCTACCAACCATGCGTGGCATAGCCTACTGCAACACCAGGGCGGGGCACTGTTGTACACACCGTGTATGCCAGTGGAATGGGCTCATTGGCTGACCCCCGGTAGAGATAGAGGAGTTATTGAGGCACTACACAAGCTTAATTTTACCAAAGCAGGAGACCTATTTCAGGAGGAGAGGGTTAAGACATGGGAGCAGGTGCGGGGTGCTGAGGGTACTGAAACTCTGCTGCAACGCTTTCACTTTCATAGGGTGGGTAGGGCCCTTTTAGAACAACTGGGTGAAGACCTTGCGGAACCACCGGAGGTCCCCGAACTAACTTTTGTCTTAAAATCTGAAGCCCCGCGGAAACTAGTAACTAACTTATATAGGATAGCCTTATCCCACAGAGAGAAGCAGTATACAGCGGCGCGCTTGGCCTGGCAGAGAGACCTGGAAATGCCAATAGATGACGATATGTGGCGGTACTGCTGCGAAAATACCAGGCGAATCTCCCTCAATGGTAAACACAGGCTGATTCATTTTAAATTCCTAAACAGGGTATATTATTCCCCAGAGCACTTACACAGATATGGCCTCCGCGTGTTGGCTGAGTGAGAACGATGCCAAGCGCCGGTGGCGGATTTCCTACATCTCGCTTGACTGTGCCCGAGGGTGCAGTGCTTTTGGAGTGCAGTTTTTGCGGAGCTTGGTAGTATTACAGAGGTGGAGATGGCCCCGACCCCTGCGCTTGCACTTCTTGGCTACACTAAACAGTTACCTATGTTATAGCGCAAACTGATTGGTATGGGCCTACTAATGGAGAAACGGGAAGTAGCTATGCGCTGGTTGAGGGGGCCGACTCCCACGGTTCAGGGTTGGAAGCAGGACATGCTGTTTTGTTGCACTCAGTCAGAGGCCTACAATGAACTGCTCCCTCCTAGGAGTTGACCCAAAAATTTCTGGGGATTGTTTCAGACGTACATGAGCAGTAGGGAGGGTGAGGGGAGGAGGATCTCACTGGGGGGGAGGACGAACCCACGAACGAGGACGACCAGGGGTGATGACTGGCAATTCATGTGTATATAAGCTGATAGCCCGGAGGGGTGGTTTCCCTAGGTGGGTTTTTCTTATTTTTCTTTTGTTTTTGGTTTTGAATGCACGGTTCGCCGCCTGCCCGGTACTGGGTTGTTGGCTAAATGGCTGTGTATACATGGCAGAGGGTACTGTAGACGTGTTACTTAGACTTTAAAACGGTGTGTGCGGGTGGGGGGGGGATTGCTGGTTGCTGGTTGCTGGGGAATGTATCTTTTTTGGATTTATGAAACGTAATAAACCAATTAATAAAAAATAAAAAATAAACTATTGAAGGCTCTTGTGTCTCAGTGACTATTAGTGCTATAAAGAGGTGTATTGAAGACACTAAGGGGCATATTTATAAGAACCTAACGCCTCTGTTGTGTCAATTTTTGACATTACAGTGGCTCTTTTCTATCGCCATATTTACAAGCTGCCGCTAAGTCCAGTTAGTAGCAATTTTCTAGTGTAAACATAAATTTTTTACAGCGCCACTTCTGTTAGCATGAGATGCAAGGTAGGCGTTCCCGCATAAAAAAACTCCTGCAAAACACACAATGCGATATTTCCTATAATTTCTTTTTATGTCGCAAAACCCAAAAAAACTGCAGCTAAGTCCTATTACAGGCAGTTTTTTAAGGCCAGAAATTACCTGGCCCTAAAATTGGTGCAAACACTTGGGGTCACATATAAGATGTTTGGGTGCTGAACACTGCTGCAAGCAATATTGCTGTGCTGGCCTGCGCGAAAAGAAAAGGTCAGAAATGCACCCTATCAATAAGATAGGGAGCATTCCTGGTCCCCATTCATGAAAAGCGTTGCATCGCTGCGATAAAACAGCAATTAGACTTTTTTCATTGTGCCCTCTTTGCAACACCATGGATTTGCCGTATTTACTGTATGGTGCTCCATGTCGTAATCAATGACAGATACATCTGACATCCTGGTGCATCTGTCGGTGCTTAAGTCATGCATTGCTGCAGTTTTGTCGTAAGCATGATACAACTCCAGCAATGCATGGGGGCAAGCCTATCGCTATGGCCCTGGGTCACCCTCATGGCTGCCATGACAAAGTGGCGTCCTAGAAATGACGCAGTGAAATCTGCACCACTTCTATGAGGCTTTGTTGCAAGGGTACACCCACCATGCATACATCATACCTGATGCAGGTATAATGTGGAGCAGGTCGTTAAAAGGTCAAACATATGCCTATATGCCGCTTGGTTCTCCGACACGGAGGATCAGCCAAATGTCAACACCGGCCCCATCTGCAGGTGGGACATTGTTGCTCAAGACGCCCAGGCACTATGTATGACATCCGGTTAATTGCAATGTAACCAGCTGGCCTCTCTCCTCCAGTCATGTGTATGCTAGCCAGCAATATTTGTTGGGGCAGCACTGTTGGAAATCCCCTGTACGACCAGGATCTCACTACCAGGGGGCAGGGGGGGCAAGGAAAGGTGAGCAAAAGCCGCACCATCTCTGAGCTAACAGTGGCAGCCAAATTCCGTGTTCTCCTGTGCCGCAGTGAGTGAAGGCAGATCAGGCAGTACGCTCATGGGTGTCTGAATGACCCAGTGTCCATAGAACCCGCCACCACAAATGGCCGATATCAGCAACTAGATCTAGTTAGTGGAGTCCCCCAACAGTCTTGTGTGGTGGCCTTGACGATGTAGGTCTGCTGCAGTGCAGGGATTGCTCAGGGCACAGTGTATACCATCCGCAGGTGCTAGGTCTTGGCCCAAGTCGACCCCCAGGCCTCTTCCGTTCCCATCCCACCTTCTCCTCACCTGGATATGGACTACGGGGATCATTAAGACACACTGTCTCTAAATTTGTGACTCAGCCAGCAGGAGCCTCAGCCAGCAGGAGCCTCAGCCATGCTGGATTTCACAATCCAGGGCACAGCAGTCCCTGCCAAGTCTTCTGGGAACGTCCCGATGCAGGTGATGCAACAGGGCCCCCTTAGGCATAAAGTTGCAGCGCTACCGCCACTCAAGTCTCATGCAGCTCAGGGGCCTCACCCTCCACAGTGTCCGGCCAGCACAAAATCATCTGGCCTGTGATGCAGAGAGGTGCAGGCATCTATTGGCATTCTCCCCCATGCACCCTGATGCAGTGGTGGTGTGTGTTGTGCAATACAGACCTCCCCCTACATTGTGCTACCAATCCTACCTCCAAGGTGCGCAGCCAGTCTTCTCACACAGGTCAGCAAGTGTCTCCATTTTACCTGCCAGACTATGCCACCAGGTAAGGGCGATCAACGACACCTCACTGTCTACTGCCATGGTACACAGGCTCTTCGTCAGGCCGCAGCAACTCCGCAGCACCAGCACCTCCCACTCCAGGTCTCAGACACAAGCCCAGAGAGGCCTCTGGGCCCCAGGGACTATCTGCACTTTCAGGCATCGGTCACCGTGATATCGCAAGGATGGAGCTATGAAAACTGCTGCATCACTCTTTTTTTGCAGTGATGCACCACTTTTCATATATGAGGCCTTGATTCTGCATTTCCTCTTCCCCTGCGACTCTGGCTGGGCAACCTGTGCTGTACTTAGCCCTGGCTGCTCCATTCTGCATTTCATTATGTTTTTTTCTTCATTAGAGATGGATTTCTAGACTATGTTTGCCTCTAGAGGCTGAAAAGTGACGTTAGGCTGACTAACGTGAATTTTTTTGCCACTAATTGGCCTTTTGTCACTTTTCTATCGCTAATGTCAAATTTTGTATCACCTTGACACTAGTGTTAGCTTCAGTTGCCTCCTCGGCTAGCTGATACTATTGCCATGTAGTGATGTATTGTAAATACGCCGCTTACATGGTGATGAATTTCGGAGATAGTCAGTGGTAAAACAAATTGTCGCTAAGCAACGTCAAATTTGCTTTGCGGCAATGTTTTAAAATATACCCCTAATTGCCTAGGTAAACTGAGTGAATATACTTACATATGATCCTTGCAAATCTGCATGTAACTCCTTGATGCATGTCATCAGTCAGTGAATGAACCTTTAAACATCAACATGTGCATGTCACATTACTGATTACTCCCAGAGTGATGCCATGCCAATCCATATACTGACACATTACAGTAAGTGTACTTCTCACGTCCTTCATAGCTTCGTCATTTGGACATGCCCTAGGACATTGAGTAATGGATCAGGGTATGTGTCACACACATACCAATGTGTACAGAGTCCTGTCTGTGGTAACATATGAACTGCCTAACTAATACAGTTAACTCCTAATAAATCACAGATGGCCTAGACACATATTTGTGGTGGAGTCAGTCATCAACATAAGAAGCCAGTTTATTCATGTATGAAAAAGTATTGCAGATGAAACAACAAAAGGGACAGGTTCACAGACCAATATGTAGGCCCTAATACAGATAGACCCAGTGATGTCAGCATACTGATGTCATTGTAGAATCCAAACTTTCCAATGGGAAGTGTTGACCAGTCATTGTATCATAGGTGCACTGTATAGTATGTCACATGCGATAGGGCTACCATCACATGAAACGCGGTAGTCAGGGAGCATCATTTATTACACAATGAAGACAAGTGGCTTGTGTGGGCAACATTCACCCAGAACATCAAACAACATGAGGTGAATCATAACTTCAGTCAACCGTGCGACAGCTCAAAACAAGATATTGGTAGTTTACAGGTTACTGCTGTGTTCCAGGTTGATAAAGACATTAGGCAAAGCACATCATCATGCACCCACCAAAATTGATTGTAATGTAACATTTACAACTCTGATCATGAATTACTCTAGTGTCTCTGCTGTTGGGCCCTCAACTCCTCAGCATGCTCAGGATAGGCCACCATAAGGATGCGGGTCCTTGGGGGATGTCAGGGTGCAGTGCGTGCCCCACCGGTGTTGAAAGGACTTCCCCAGCTGGACCTCTGATATCTTCTAAGTCAAGCGCCTCAGGCCCTCCCATCTCTTACGACAATGGACACTGCACCGCCTGTAGACCACCAGGATCCACGCCTTCTGTAAAATGGCCTTTCAAATGTCAATCTTTTGATGGGTGCTGACCTGCATGGATACAAGAGATTAACAAAAACAGATTGTAATTGTAAGTTTATGTATGTCTGATTTGATGGCAGACAATTTGACTATATCTACCGCAAGCTGAAATCAATAGTAATCACACAACATTTGTATAGTTCACATGCTGAGCAATGCAAATACCTCAATACACACAATTATCAATCTGTAAACTATCCTCATCCCTAGTCATGTTCTAAACTGACATCATGTTGTCTAGGGCCATCTTTCATCTACTGTGATGTGAGCTTCTATGACAAAGGAGAAAACATTGTGACCTAATTAGGGCTTAACTACTTTAGAATTAGTGTACAGACACCTTTACAGCCAGACTCATTGACTAGATGCCTTTGGTCAATGGAGCCTGATGCCATAGTATAGGCTTCATCCTATGATTTAGGTCACTATCTAAGTTCTGGCATGTTTGTAAGTCAGAGCTTGCTCTCTAGGGATGTGTAGACATCTGTATTCAAAGATGGGACAGCATACTACGGCTGATGGACAATATGTTGTATATACTAGCATCACAGGACACACCTTCGGCCATATGTGGCACTGTTATAGGATTCACATCTATATACCATTGTATATCGTGTTGTACTGGTCGATTGTGAAAGAGCTGATGATTCTGCAATTCTTATGAAGTTTCCAACTATCTGCAGTGTGAATTTGTCACATGTAAAATAGGTCTGTGCAGTGCTAATGGAACAGTGAAAACAGACGTGTGGAGGTGAACTGCAAGTCATTAGGAATCAGAGGCCTTGGAAATGTTTGCTAATTGATGGACGAATCAGGTCAAGGGGTTAGCTCACTCACAAATCCACATGTAGTCCATGGCAAACCAATATGGGGTGGTACAGTTTCTGCCAACTAAATCTGTGATCATCCAAGGATTTACAGGTCAACATGCATGTAATTCTATGCAACTGTTGTATTGCCACTGAGACTCTGCCCCAGCCTAGCACAAGCTGATCATCAGCATAGACGAACACAGCCATTGGCCCACTAGCATCACAATCACTAATGTTAGCCCATGGCTGTGTCTGTCATGGATGAAAACGCCCACTGCGCGGTCAACTTCAGAGGTGGCAGTTTCTTAATGTCCAATATGCAAAATCAGGCATCTGCCATTTTGGCTGTTAGAAGTACCATATTGGGGACTAAGTGCATCACCACCACTCCAAATGAAGTGTTACTTGTTTACATATGTACAATTCCATTTCCATGTAATTTCCATTACACAAACATCTTTGAAGTGCGTTATTGTGCATAAATGCTATATTAGCGCCGTGCACTGTACACTGCCCGTGAGGGTGTTTTGACAGAAAGTTAGCAAATTACAATATTAAGGGGCTCATATTACATTTTTGGATGTATAATATGCACATTTATGTTACAAATACATGTTAAGACCACAATGGGAATTATAGGTTTGATGTTGGACAGTAGACAATTATTATGTGAATAATGTGTAAATCTTTTTGATCTGGCCACTGTGACCAATGTTCAATATTGTTTTCACTCCACACATCGGTACCCTGGGAGAGGGAGGAGATGACAGCATCCAGTGTACCACCCATTTCCAGACCTTCAGACCATGGAAGAAAGGGATATGGTCAAGAGGTTTTGTTTGAATATGCACACCATACTGGATTTATGTCAGCAGGCGGAGCCTGATATCATTCCTTAAAACACTAATCCCACATGTGTCACACCAATTGTGAACCCTATGGAAGTGTTGTATTTTCTAGCCACAGGTTCCTTTCAATACACTGTGGCTATATCTGGTGAAATGTCACAATCAATGTTCAGTGGGGTACTATAAGACGTGCTTTCAGCAATAATGAGACACATTAACAGCTACATCCAGTTGTCCAGACGTCATGGTTTAGCCACTGTGAATATTGACTTCTTTGGATTTGGTCACCTCCCTCATGTGGTTGGAGCCATTGATGGCACCCATATTGCCTTATTACCACCGCAAGCCAGAGAAAAAGTTAACCGTAACAGGTAGCACTTCCATTCTATCAACGTGCAAGTTGTCTGCTTGCCGGGTTTGTATATCTCAAACATCTGTGCCCGTTTCCCAGGCTAAGCCCATGATTCCTTCGTACTGGGGAACAGCATCATACCCTAGCTGATGCCACAGTTGCTACCAGAGAGGGCCAGGCTTGTTGGTAAGTATGATCTGTCCTACCTTTGTGTGGATAATGTCAGGTAGTAAAATCAGAAAGTGTGTAACTTATTTTTGCACTTATGTCTGTCTTCCATCTAGAAGACTCAATGTATCCCAACCATACATGTCTGTTGGCTCCACTGTGGAATCCAATAACACCAGGGGAATTCAGCTTCAGTGAGGCCCATGGAAGGACACTGCAGCCAGTGGAGCCGGCATTTGTGCTCCTGAAGGCCAAATTTAGATGCCTGGTCAAGACTGGGGTAGCCCACCTCTACACATCCGGAAAGGTGTGTGACATCACTGTGGCCTGCTGCACGCGCCACAATATCGCTCTGCAACAGATCCCTTATATCGCAGAGGTTGGAGGCCATGAAGTGCCATTGGGTGAGGATCCTGAAATGCCAAATGATGTTAGTGGTGAAGAGGAAGGAGCAGACTTGCATCAAGATTTCACAATTTTCAAGACAACTTATTTGCATTTTAGTTTCTGTATTTTGTGAAATTTCATGACTTTGACTGCTACAGAAACTCCTGTTGTGATGGTGTGAGCAGTATGTTAAGGTAAAATATTAGGAATGTCAAGATCAGGAAAATCCAGATGAAAGGTGTTTGTTGGGGAAGGTTTTGACAAATGGCCACTTTGTTTGTGTTCCTTTGTTTAGTTTTCATTTTTGTCATGGACTGTGTTCTCCAGAAGTTGACTATGTGAATTGTCTTATATGTATGGTTTGATAGCTATTCTCTGTGTTTTGCTCTATTTTAGGAACCTTTACCATGGCATCTTCATTTGGACATTTCAGACATTTTGAGATTTCACTCAGTCACATTCAGGGCAATGCTGCGTCAAAACCCTGCGCCTGCTTGAAGCAGGCGTAGGTCTTGACGCAGCCTTGTGTAGATGGGGCACCCCCGAACCTTGCTGGAGCTGCGTTGCGCTTGCGACGCAACTCCAGGAATGCACCACATTTCTGGCACAGATGCGTCACGCATCTGTGCCGTTTTTGCACCATGGTGCGCCGCATTATAAATGCGGCGCACCATGGGTGGCGGAGCTGTGGCGCACTGTGGCGCACGTTAACTGGCGCATCCCTGGGGATGCGCCAGTTAACATAAATCTGCCCCTAAAGTTCCGATTTTTAATTACCGGCGCATCCCTGCAAAGTAGCAGGGATGCGCCAGTAATTGTGCGCCACGCCACCACCACCCATTGTGCGCCGTATTTACAATGCAAACAAAACAGGTGATGGACCGAATGTGGATCAATGTCACACATTCACCCCAGTCCAAAAGTCTGGGCCCAAATCCATCGTTTTTTGCACTCGACACCACCCTGGGTTAGACAATGGCGATATGCAAATCAGCTCTGACCCTGTGCCCCATGGGAACAGTCCAGTCCGAACTACAAAAGCCATGTCCTTCCCAGAACGGAATCAAGCATCCGAGGACCGGACCGGTTTCGAGGTAACACCTCTCATCAGCCCGGCTAGCTTGTCTCCAGTGGTGTGGAGTGCCTGGGACCCACGTCTGAGCATCCCCAGCGCAATTATGGCGAATTAGCAAACAAAACAGGTGATGGACCGAATGTGGATCAATGTCACACATTCACCCCAGTCCAAAGATCTGGGCCCAAATCCATCGTTTTTTTGCACTCCACACCACCCTGGGTTAGACAATGGCGATATGCAAATCAGCTCTGACCCTGTGCCCCATGGGAACAGTCCAGTCCGAACTACAAAAGCCATGTCCTTCCCAGAACGGAATCAAGCATCCGAGGTTTTACAATGCGGCGCACCATGGGCCCAAAACATCACCAAAGCGTTACGCATCTGTGTCGTAAAGGCGGTGCATTGCTGGAGTTGCGTCGCAACGATGGCGCAGCTCCATCAATGCTCTGGGGTGCCCTATATACCCAATGCTGCGTCAAGCCGTATGTCTGCTTCAAGCAGGCGCAGGGTTTGAGTCACGCATCATTGTCGTTAAAGTGAGTGATTGAAATCTTGTAGATTTCCCTCAGCCACTTTTAGGATGCGTTCCTGCGTAGGAACGCTCTCCCTTGCGCCGGAACGCCCCCTGGTGGCGCAGGGCTTTACAACGTGATGCATCTCCCATATGTGTCACGTTGTTAATATACGCCGCACCATTGCGCCTCTTTTGTTCTGCCGCTGCGTCACAAAAGTCACGCAACAATGGACAAAAGAGCTGCAAGGGGCTTCTAAATCATCCCCTACAGACTCAAGTCCAGTCCTTCCTTTGTGCACATGGCGATAAGAAGAAATAGTGGTGGTGGATTGATAGTTTGAGTATTTTAATGACTGGTTAATGTAGTTGGAAACTTTAGTGTTGTCGCTGCTCTGCAATCACGATGGACTTTGTCTGTCACTTCGCGTGCTGTGGACTGCTGCCTGCCAATCCTAGACAAACCTTTTTAGTACTTTCTTTATTGAGTTACATAAGAAGTTTCCAATTCGACGGTCCGCAAATCAAGCAGTACTAATAACATAGTAGACCACATGAGATCGGTCAATATATCCAGTGGAATAGTTGTCTATTTGCTATTTCGCCAAAATATTTTGTTATTGTTCTTTTGAAATGTTTGATTTGGTTGACAAATATCATCCATGTTTTCTGGTCTTTCTTTCTTTCATGTTGTACATCAGCTCCCCCCAGGGGCAAGAGGACACAGGAGGAGGAGGGTGCTGTTCAGGATGCAGGCCAGGATCGGGCAGGCGAGGGCTCCTTTGCTGGCCCCAGTAAGTTTTAATTTTAATATAGAGTACTTATTTTTTCCTAGCGTTCCTCATTCGATTCTTTCTAAATCGTCTTTGATCTTCTTGTAGAATGGATCTAAATTCTTATCCTGCCTCGACTATGACTCCCTGTGGTATTACTAGATTATTCTTATTAGTCTGTCCGTGTAGCTAACTAAGATTGCACATTTGGCAATTCCATTGGACTCCCATTCTAGTCAGCAATAGCTCTATGCACTGAGTGCAGTCCTCTGGGATTGTCCATAATGTCTTTTCAAGTCTTCTAAATGTTTATGCTTTGACAAATGCCAACAATAAAAAGGTGAATGACCACCAAGAAAGAATAAGATACTACTTTACTTTTGGTTTGGATAGTAGGACAATCCATTCTACTACTGTTGCAGGGACAAATCTGCACAAACAGAACTATGGACACTAAATAATGCATTGCTTAGCTTATGAATTATAATAGGTGCTGTTAGACTTTTCACATACCTCAGTGATAACAGACTTTGTAGTTGAACCCCCAATCTCCTTACTGACTAGATAGTGTGGCAGAGTCACTTAGCTCCCAAAGTCACCGATGATTGATCCCCAATGATGTCAGAGGCACGGACTCATGCTTGCAAAAATTCCAAAACCTTTATCTCATCCACTCTAGTCTGGAGGACCAAAAAGCACAGAGTCTATTTAAGTTTAAAAGCTTTATTAAAAGTAAACACATTTATTAAAATCAATTTTGTCATAAAAGTAAACGTTTAACTGAAAATGGAAAAGTGCTTAGTGTTGACGATTAATTGGACACATTTCTTGTGGTCGAGCCGAGCTCTCACCTGGTTTGAACTTGATCCTGCTCGTGTTCTTAGAAGTCAAGCTTCTGTCTGTTAGGAGAAAAAGTGGTGTGTGTTAAAAATAAAAAGCATATTTAAAGTGAAGGAGTTAGGTCCTTAAGGCGTGGGGATGGCTGGACCTTATTGTATGCTATGAACAAGAAAAAATGCCAACCCACTTTCTTTACTTTGCTCTGAATTATAAGCAACAGATCAATATTATTTTTGATATGTTAGGTATATTTATTTTTACCTTTTCTTTAAGTTCTACTTTTTGAAAAAATCATTGGTTTATGTCAGAAAGACAACACAACACATATGTCACATATATAAATCAACTTATACAAAACATTTACCAGAACACATTATTACATACATATGCACTTATACATTCACTGTACACAGCATGGCTTACGCATTCTATTTTTAACTGTTCCAAGGGCAAATATCAACTGTTCACCTTATTAACCATCAGTGATTACAATGATAAGAACAGTAGTGAACAAAGTCACTATCAACCAGAGATATTAAACAATAGTTCTATGAGTCAATAGTTATAAGTAGTTCTAGTTTTTATCTCCGTTCTGCCGATGCGTTTCGAACACCATACAACAGTTATGAGTTCTCCTCGGGGCCTTGTCACTTCTATCTGCATGTGTGTAGAGAAGAGAAAAAAGACACCAAAAGTGTTTTATTGTCATTTCTCATAGCCTCCTGTTTTTGCTATAGTTCCATTATACTGTATGCAAAATCCATGTTACCTTTCCTGTAGCCGTTGTTCTCCTATGTCTGAATCTGGGTCTTTGAGCTGCAATCTACAGGATATCAATGAATCCTGTTAGAGCCACACTCAGTTTTCACATTGCGGTTACTTCACAAAAACACTGCACGACATACCTTTTTTTTTAATCTGTATCTGGGCGTCCCCCTATGGCTCAGAATCACTTGTGACCTACGGGCAATATAAGGCTGGTTTACTATTTGTGGGCTTACGTGACAACTCAGGTGTATTAAACAGCTCTCAAGTGTCTTCATACCTTTCTGGGTCCACCGATAACTTAGGGGCGTCTCACTTCATATTCATGATGTTTTTTACATGCGGGCAATCTGTCAAAATATAACGTTATACTGATTCTTACTTCAAATGTTTGGTTCAAAGCGGCTGTATAAAGTTCACAGCACGTCCGTACTGACCTTATTTAATTCGATCTACCGGACTCCCGCTAAGCACACCACGTTGTTCCCCTCGGGTTGCTCTCGCATTCATGCACTGTTAAGATTAAGAAACGGTGCATGGTTTTAGTCCCCATTAGTTTCTCAACTCCCGTCGGGAACAGTCCATATCCCATTCAGGTACTCCTTACCTCTTTGCGGCTAGTTACAGCGTCTTACTCGCTTCACTGTGGATGGCGGCGGCCATGTAACCGGGTTACTTAAAGCGGTCATGTGACATTTGTATTTCTGGGAAATGTAGTTTTGCATTTCTGTTCGCGATAGCGGCAATTGTACGGGACCTGTGTACAATATTATCCAGATCAGGGTCACGTATATTTATGTGTATTATGTTACCCGATTAAACGGAGACTTGTATTACACTTTGCCTCACTGTTAGTTTACCGTTCCTGAAGAGGGGATCACCAGTCTCACATGGAGCCCCATAAAAATTCTTGCATTTTACGTTACAATCTCGATACCTCAGAAAGAGTATTCAATCCGTTTTGCGTGCTATTAAATTTGAGGATCAGATATGCTTCTTTTCTAAGCAAAGTTTCTTCGATGTCAATGGGACCTTTATTTCCTGATGGCACTATGGTACTCAATATAGTCCACCGGAAATCAGTTTCACTGTGGTTTGAGTCCAAAAAATGTTGGACCATCGGTGCACTCAACACCTTCTTTTTAATTCTGGACCTATGTTGGGTGATCCTACTGTTAACCTGCTGTGTGGTTTTGCCTATGTACATTTTTCCACAGGCACAAACGACTGCATACACCACATTACGTGTCCTACAGTTTGAAAAGCCATTGTTTTTCCACTTAATGCCATTGTGTTCGAATTCAACTCCCTCTATTGTTGAATCGCACAATATGCAATTGCCACACTTGTGGTGACCCTCGATGGGTTTAAGACCCCATTTCGAGAGTAAATCACTTTTTGGTTTGGGGGTTAATACATCCGCTCTGATGACACATTGGCCAATGCTCCTGTTTTTCTTGTAGGCAAATATGGGCCGTGGGAAAGCACATTCATGCTCTTCCAACAAATGCCAGTTTTTAAGGACCATTTGTCGTACTCTGTGGGTATCCGGTCCAAAGGTGGTTACGCATACCAGCCTGTCCAGGTCGCGTTTTACTTTTCGTTCAAGGAGGCACTCCCGTGGGGTGTAATGTGCCCTTTTCCTTGAGTGACTTAACAGTTTTTTTGGCTACCCTCGATTCTTCATCTCCTCACAAAACCTTATTGCTTTTTTTTCGTACTCTGTCACCTCAGAGCAGTTCCTTCGAATCCGAAGTAGCTGCCCATACAGCAAATTGTCTTTTAATGTTCTGGGATGTGCACTTTGATGGTGAAGGATCGTATTTTTGTCCGTCTTCTTTTTAAAAAGAGATGACTTCAAATATCCATCTGTGCAAGTTATTTCAATATCAAGAAATGTCATTTTTTCATTACTGGACTCCAAAGAAAATTTAATGTCCTGGTGCCTTCTATTGATCCACAGGTGAAAGTCCATCAACTCCGCGAGGCTCCCCTGCCACAGGAGCCACACATCGTCGATGTACCTCCTCAACCACTGTTTGATGTGTTTACTGAAGGGGTTGTTGGTATAAATGAATCTGTTTTCATACTCAGCCATATACAATATGGCCATTTCTGGCGCATAGGGACAGCCCATGGCCGTACCCTTGATCTGCATATAAAATCGGTCATTAAACCTGAAATAGTTTTTCTTTAATGTTACTTCTGCTAATTGCAGAATAAACGAGGTTGGGACTCGGTGTGGTCTTTCCCTACTTTCGAGGTATAGTTCTAATACCTCTAACGCCTCATCCTGAGGGATTTGGGTGTACAAGGACATTACGTCCATTGTCACCATCAGTTCTGTGGACGGGTCAAATTCCATTCCTTCAATTTTCAACAAGAAATCGGTTGTATCCTTCAAGTATGATTTTACAGTGCCAACAAACGGTTTATGAAAAAAGTCTATGTACTTCGAGAGTGACTCTAGACAAGACTCACACCCTGAGACGATTGGTCGTCCTGGGGGCTCATCCGGGTTCTTGTGAATCTTGGGTAAGAAATATAAGATGGGCGTTCTAGGAAATTTCTTTATCAAGAATTCACTTTCTTTGTGGCCCACAAACCCATTATCCAGTCCAGTTTGTATGATTCCACAAATTTGTCCCTGTATTGCTCTGACTGGGTCCTCGGGAAGTTCTCTATACCACTCAGGGTTGTTAACCTGTGTTGCCCCTTCTTTAAGATATTTATCTCGTGACCAGATGACCACTGCTCCGCCTTTATCTGCGGGTTTGATGACGACCGACAGGTCATCCTTCAAGTTTTTAAGGGCTGCACGTTGTCCTTTCGTGATATTTTGTTTAACATATTTCTTATTTTTCTCCAATTTGTTTATCGATGATAGCATGATCTGCTCAAACGCAACAACCTGCTTGGGGATGTTTTGCTATGCAATAAACGTGGATTTATTCCTCAGGCCTGTTACTTCCATGTCAGCAACGGGTGGTTTATTTGCAAAAAACACTCTCAAACGAATTTTTCGACAAAAGGCAATAGTTGCCAATTTAAGTTTGGTAAAATCAGTTTGCAGACTAGGAACACATTTTAAACCTAGATTGAGGACAGATTCCTCATCCCTGGTCAGCACTTTCGTGGATAAATTGACTACTGTCGATGGTGGGATTTCTACGATTTGTAAAAGTTTCTGCGCGTGCACATTTCCCACGGAGCTTTGTATCGTGTTTTGGCCTGTTGGCCTTTCTCTAAAAAATCCACCTTTTTGTTGGAGTTATTGCCCCTATCCTCTGAGCTTGACGAATTTGAGGAAGAAGATGTATCAGAGAAGGTTTTAAATTGATTTCTTGATCGACCTAGAAAATTATATAGGGCTCCACATGATTCCGTCTGAGTATAGTAATCCTCCTTCAGGAACGGGTAGGCCCTCTCTAGGGTAAATGCTTTTGAATCCCTCTCGTACTGTGCAGATTTGGTATTAATAGTAATGTCTTTGAATGTTTGGATGTCTTTATCAATTTTCTCTAGCAGTGTTTTTGCATCGGTAACCGCTGGGCTCTCCTGAAGGCTTTTGTTAGAACCTCAATTTCCTCTAGTTCTTTCATACAGAGTCTTTGGGCTGTCTCGATCGTGTGGACCATCAGGTCCCGGCTACATTTGGTATTTATGCCACTGAAACCTTTTTTATATTCTATATCCTCCGTGACTATGACAGGGACATTCTTAACCTGAAGACCCCATGGGATGGTCCCACCCCTGAGGTGTTGCAGGAGAAAATGCCCGTGGAGCTCCGTTCGGATATGCTTCTTCCTAAGTCTGATTAGTTTATCCGATTCGTTTTGTTGTTGTGCGGAGGTGCTCAAAGTGATGTTGAATACTCTTTCTGAGGTATCGAGATTGTAACGTAAAATGCAAGAATTTTTATAGGGCTCCATGTGAGACTGGTGATCCCCTCTTCAGGAACGGTAAACTAACAGTGAGGCAAAGTGTAATCGGGCAACATAATACACATAAATATACGTGACCCTGATCTGGATAATATTGTACACAGGTCCCATACAATTGCCGCTATCGCTAACAGAAATGCAAAACTACATTTCCCAGAAATACAAATGTCACATGACCGCTTTAATTAACCCGGTTACATGGCCGCCGCCATCCACAGTGAAGCGAGTAAGACGCTGTAACTAGCCGCAAAGAGGTAAGGAGTACCTGAATGGGATATGGACTGTTCCCGACGGGAGTTGAGAAACTAATGGGGACTAAAACCATGCACCGTTTCTTAATCTTAACAGTGCATGAATGTGAGAGCAACCCGAGGGGAACAACATGGTGTGCATAGCGGGAGTCCGGTAGATCGAATTAAATAAGGTCAGTACGGACGTGCTGTGAACTTTATACAGCCGCTTTGAACCAAACATTTGAAGTAAGAATCAGTATAACGTTATTTTTTGACAGATTGCCCGCATGTAAAAAACATCATGAATATGAAGTGAGACGCCCCTAAGTTATCGGTGGACCCAGAAAGGTATGAAGACACTTGAGAGCTGTTTAATACACCTGAGTTGTCACATAAGCCCACAAATAGTAAACCAGCCTTATATTGCCCGTAGGTCACAAGTGATTCTGAGCCATAGGGGGACGCCCAGATACAGATTAAAAAAAAGGTATGCCGTGCAGTGTTTTTGTGAAGTAACCGCAATGTGAAAACTGAGTGTGGCTCTAACAGGATTCATTGATATCCTGTAGATTGCAGCTCAAAGACCCAGATTCAGACATAGGAGAACAACGGCTACAGGAAAGGTAACATGGATTTTGTGAAGTAACCGCAATGTGAAAACTGAGTGTTGCTCTAACAGGATTCATTGATATCCTGTAGATTGCAGCTCAAAGACCCAGATTCAGACATAGGAGAACAACGGCTACAGGAAAGGTAACATGGATTTTGCATACAGTATAATGGAAGTATAGCAAAAACAGGAGGCTATGAGAAATGACACTAAAACACTTTTGGTGTCTTTTTTCTCTTCTCTACACACATGCAGATAGAAGTGACGAGGCCCTGAGGAGAACCCATAACTGTTGTATGGTGTTCGAAACGCATCGGCAGAACGGAGATAAAAACTAGAACTACTTATAACTATTGACTCATAGAACTATTGTTTAATATCTCTGGTTGATAGTGACTTTGTTCACTACTGTTCTTATCATTGTAATCACTGATGGTTAATAAGGTGAACAGTTGATATTTGCCATTGGAACAGTTAAAAATAGAAATGCGTAAGCCATGCTGTGTACAGTGAATGTATAAGTGCATATGTATGTAATAATGTGTTCTGGTAAATGTTTTGTATAAGTTGATTTATATATGTGACATATGTGTTGTGTTGTCTTTCTGACATAAACCAATGATTTTTTCAAAAAGTAGAACTTAAAGAAAAGGTAAAAATAAATATACCTAACATATCAAAAATAATATTGATCTGTTGCTCATAATTCAGAGCAAACTAAAGAAAGTGGGTTGGCATTTTTTCTTGTTCATAGTATACAATAAGGTCCAGCAATCCCCACGCCTTAAGGACCTAACTCCTTCACTTTAAATAGTCTAGGGCGGGTGCACACCTGCGAGAGTAGAATACGGGCATCGAAAAGTGTACCCTACTTGTCATCAGAAACACGGAGGGTCCTTTGGTCCCTCCGAGGTAATGTCGGAAAAAGACACATTGTCTTATTCAGAATCACACATTCAAAATCTAATAGCCTCATCTGCTTTTGATAACATCACTTTGAGCACCTCCGCACAACAACAAAACGAATCGGATAAACTAATCAGACTTAGGAAGAAGCATATCCGAACGGAGCTCCACGGGCATTTTCTCCTGAAACACCTCAGGGGTGGGACCATCCCATGGGGTCTTCAGGTTAAGAATGTCCCTGTCATATTCACGGAGGATATAGAATATAAACAAGCATTGGAAATGCAATAGGTCTCGCATTAGGAAAGTTTGAGCTATTGGTATTGTAAATGACACTTTTTTTATTTATGTGTTGGTTTTGAAAGTAGCAAAATTAATAGCTTTGTCAGTTACAATGTCAATAGTTTTAACTTTTGCAAATGTGACACCTATAGCATTTGTAATGCAATGTGTGTTGTATTTACGTGACTTAGATGTATTGATATTACAAATAACAATGGCTTTTAATTTTGTAAATAATTAATACTTAAATAAAAGTTATTGTAATTTATAATGGCAATAGCTTAAACGTTTGTAAATAACTTTTGTGAAGATTATGTTCAGTGTATTTTATTGTGACGACAATCCAAGAACATTGCATTTGCACCTACACACACAGAGCCACACACATGTAGATGTGGTGGTGGTGGATCTGGGGGATATGGTGGTGGTGGATGTGGTGGTGGTGGTGGATGTGGTGGTGGATGTGGGGGTGGATGTGGGGGTGGATGTGGATGTGGGGGTGGATGTGGGGGTGGTGGTGGTGGTGGATGTGGGGGTGGTGGTGGAGGTGGTGGTGGTGGTGGAGTGGTGGTGGATGTGGTGGTGGTGGTGGAGGTGGTCGATGTGGTGTTGATGTGGTGGATGTGGTGGTGGTGGATATGGTGGTTATGGATGTGGTGAAAGTGGTGGTGGATGTGGTGGTGGAAGTGATGGTGGTGGGTGTGGTGGATGCGGTGGTGGATGCGGTGGTGGATGTGGTGGTGGTGGATGCGGTGGTGGATGAGGTGGTGGATGAGGTGGTGGTGGATGCGGTGATGGATGTGGTGGTGGTGGTGGTGGATGTGGTGGTGGTGGATGTGGTGGTGGTGGTGGATGTGGTTGTGGTGGTGGTGGTGGATGTGGTGGTGGTGGTGGATGTGGTGGTGGATGCGGTGGTGGTGGATGCGGTGGAAGTGGTGTATGTGGTGGTGGATGTGGTGGTGGATGTCATGGTGGATGTGAAGGTGATGGATGTGATGGTGGATGTGGTGGATGTGGTGGTGGATGTAATGGTGGATGTGGTGGTGATGGTGGATGTGGTGGTGTTGTGGTGGATGTGGTGGTGGTGGATGTGGTGGTTGTGGATGTGGTGGTTGTGGTGATGCGTTGGTGGATGAGGTGGTGGATGAGGTGGTGGATGAGGTGGTGGATGAGGTGGTGGTGGATGCAGTGGTGGTGGATGCAGTGGTGGTGGATGTAGTGGTGGTGGATGTGGTGGTGGTGGATGTGGTGGTGGTGGATGCAGTGGAAGTGGTGGATGTGGTGGTGGATGCGGTGGATGTGGTGGTGGTGGATGTGGTGGTGGTGGATGCGGTGGTTAAGTGGTGGTGGATGTGGTGGTGGTGGATGTGGTGGTGGATTTGGTGGCGGTGGATGTCATGGTGGATGTGATGGTGGATGTGGTGGTGGATGTGGTGGTGGATGTGGTGGTGGTGGTGGATTTGATGGTGGATGTGATGGTGGATGTGGTGGTGATGGTGGATGTGGTGGTGGATGTGGTGGTGGTGGATGTGGTGGATGCGGTGGTGGTGGTAGTGGTGGATGGGGTGGTGGTTGTAGTGGATGTGGTGGTGGTGGATGCGGTGGTGGTGAATGCGGTGGTTGTGGATGCGGTGGTGGTGGATGTGGTGATGGCTGTGGCGGTGGATGTCATGGTGGATGTGGAGGTGATGGTGGATGTGGTGGTGGTGGTGGATGTGGTGGTGGTGGTGGATGTGGTGGTGGATGTGGTGTTGATGGTGGATGTGGTGGTGGATGCAGTGGTGGTGGATGCGGTGGTGGTGGTAGTGGTGGATGGGGTGGTGGTTGTAGTGGATGTGGTGGTGGATGTAGTGGTGGTGGGTGTGGTGGTGGTGGTGGATGCGGTGGTGGTGGATGCGGTGGTGGTGGATGAGGTGGTGGATGAGGTGGTGGATGAGGTGGTGGATGAGGTGGTGGATGAGGTGGTGGATGTGGTGGTGGATGTGGTGGTGGATGTGGTGGTGGTGGATGCAGTGGTGGATGTGGTGGTGGATGTGGTGGTGGATGTGGTGGTGGTGGATGCAGTGGTGGATGTGGTGGTGGTGGATGTGGTGGTGGTGGATGTGGTGGTGTTGGAAGTGGTGGATGTGGTGGTGGATGTGGTGGTGGATGCGGTGGATGTGGTGGTGGTGGTGGATGTGGTGGTGGATGCGGTGGTGGATGCGGTGGTGAAGTGGTGGTGGATGTGGTGGATGTGGTGGTGGATGTGGCGGTGGATGTCATGGTGGATGTGATGGTGGATGTGGTGGTGGATGTGGTGGTGGATTTGACGGTGGATGTGATGGTGTATGTGGTGGTGATGGTGGATGTGGTGGTGGATGTGGTGGTGGATGCGGTGGATGTGGTGGTGGTGGATGTGGTGGATGCGGCGGTGGTGGTGGATGTGGTGGTGGTGGTAGTGGTGGATGGGGTGGTGGTTGTAGTGGATGTGGTGGTGGATGTAGTGGTGGTGGGTA
>NW_028246309.1:0-92015 GCF_964263255.1 Lissotriton vulgaris | reverse complement strand
TTCACCCCGGAAGTTAATTAAATACCCATTTGGAGGCATTTAATGTTCGAGCAAAAACGGCTGATTTTCGACAAAAGAGATAACAACCCCCCATTACGTCATGCTTCAGAAATGTGGAAAATGGTCCGTTTTCAAAATGTTTTATTTTTGAACTGTCAGTTCACATTTGTAGGTGGATCATCAGTGTTAGAGCTTAAAAATTAGCATGTTTAAAGTGATTTTCATGCTTCCAGGGGCCCAAAACACAAGATTTATAGAATGGTTAAAAGTGCATGAAAATGGCCAATTTACTCACTCTGAGTTCTCAAAAGGGTTTCTTCACCCCGGGAAGTTAATTAAATACCATTTGGAGGCATTTAATGTTCGAGCAAAAACGGCTGATTTTCGACAAAAAGAGATAACACCCCCCCATTACGTCATGCTTCAGAAATGTGGAAAATGGTCCGTTTTCAAATGTTTTATTTTTGAACGTCAGTTCACATTTGTAGGTGGATCATCAGTGTTAGAGCTAAAATTTAGCATGTTTAAAGTGATTTTCATGCTTCCAGGGGCTTCGGGAAGTGGAATAAATACCATTTGGAGGCATTTAATGTTCGAGCAAAAACGCTGATTTTCCGACAAAGAGATAACACCCCCCCATTACGTCATGCTTCAGAAATGTGGAAAATGGTCCGTTTTCAAATGTTTTATTTTTGAACGTCAGTTCACATTTGTAGGTGGATCATCAGTGTTAGAGCTAAAATTAGCATGTTTAAAGTGATTTTCATGCTTCCAGGGGCTCGGGAAGGTTAATTAAATACCATTTGGAGGCATTTAATGTTCGAGCAAAAACGGCTGATTTTCGACAAAAGAGATAACACCCCCCCATTACGTCATGCTTCAGAAATGTGGAAAATGGTCCCGTTTTCAAATGTTTTATTTTTGAACGTCAGTTCACATTTGTAGGTGGATCATCAGTGTTAGAGCTAAAATTAGCATGTTTAAAGTGATTTTCATGCTTCCAGGGCCAAAACACCAGATTTATGGAATGGTTAAAAGTGCATGAAAATGCCAATTTACTCACTCTGAGTTCTCAAAAAAGGGTTTCTTCACCCCTGGGAAGTTAATTAAATACCATTTGGAGGCATTTAATGTTCGAGCAAAAACGGCTGATTTTCGACAAAAGAGATAACACCCCCCCATTACGTCATGCTTCAGAAATGTGGAAAATGGTCCGTTTTCAAATGTTTTATTTTTGAACGTCAGTTCACATTTGTAGGTGGATCATCAGTGTTAGAGCTAAAATTAGCATGTTTAAAGTGATTTTCATGCTTCCAGGGGCCCAAAACACAAGATTTATGGAATGGTTAAAAGTGCATGAAAATGGCCAATTTACTCTCTCTGAGTTCTCAAAAAGGGTTTCTTCACCCCGGGAAGTTAATTAAATACCATTTGGAGGCATTTAATGTTCGAGCAAAAACGGCTGATTTTCGACAAAAGAGATAACACCCCCCCATTACGTCATGCTTCAGAAATGTGGAAAATGGTCCGTTTTCAAATGTTTTATTTTTGAACGTCAGTTCACATTTGTAGGTGGATCATCAGTGTTAGAGCTAAAATTAGCATGTTTAAAGTGATTTCATGCTTCCAGGGGCCCAAAACACAAGATTTATGGAATGGTAAAAGTGCATGAAAATGGCCAATTTACTCACCTCTGAGTTCTCAAAAAGGGTTTTCACCCCGGGAAGTTAATTAAATACCATTTGGAGGCATTTAATGTTCGAGCAAAAACGGCTGATTTTCGACAAAAGAGATAACACCCCCCCATTACGTCATGCTTCAGAAATGTGGAAAATGGTCCGTTTTCAAATGTTTTATTTTTTGAACGTCAGTTCACATTTGTAGGTGGATCATCAGTGTTAGAGCTAAAATTAGCATGTTTAAAGTGATTTTCATGCTTCCAGGGGCTCGGGAAGTTAATTAAATACCATTTGGAGGCATTTAATGTTCGAGCAAAAACGGCTGATTTTCGACAAAAGAGATAACACCCCCCCATTACGTCATGCTTCAGAAATGTGGAAAATGGTCCGTTTTCAAATGTTTTATTTTTGAACGTCAGTTCACATTTGTAGGTGGATCATCAGTGTTAGAGCTAAAATTAGCATGTTTAAAGTGATTTTCATGCTTCCAGGGGCCCAAAACACAAGATTTATGGAATGGTTAAAAAGTGCATGAAAATGGCCAATTTACTCACTCTGAGTTCTCAAAAAGGGTTTCTCACCCCGGGAAGTTAATTAAATACCATTTGGAGGCATTTAATGTTCGAGCAAAAACGGCTGATTTTCGACAAAAGAGATAACACCCCCCATTACGTCATGCTTCAGAAATGTGGAAAATGGTCCGTTTTCAAATGTTTTATTTTTGAATGTCAGTTCACATTTGTAGGTGGATCATCAGTGTTAGAGGCTAAAAATTAGCATGTTTAAAGTGATTTTCATGCTTCCAGGGGCCCAAAACACAAGGATTTATGGAATGGTTAAAAGTGCATGAAAATGGCCAATTTACTCACTCTGAGTTCTCAAAAAGGGTTTCTTCACCCCGGGAAGTTAATTAATACCATTTGGAGGCATTTAATGTTCGAGCAAAAACGGCTGATTTTCGACAAAAGAGATAACACCCCCCATTACGTCATGCTTCAGAAATGTGGAAAATGGTCCGTTTTCAAATGTTTTATTTTTGAACGTCAGTTCACATTTGTAGGTGGATCATCAGTGTTAGAGCTAAAATTAGCATGTTTAAAGTGATTTTCATGCTTCCAGGGGCTCGGGAAGTGAAATAAATACCATTTGGAGCATTTAATGTTCGAGCAAAAACGGCTGATTTTCGACAAAAGAGATAACACCCCCCCATTACGTCATGCTTCAGAAATGTGGAAAATGGTCCGTTTTCAAATGTTTTATTTTTGAACGTCAGTTCACATTTGTAGGTGGATCATCAGTGTTAGAGCTAAAATAGCATGTTAAAGTGATTTTCATGCCTTCCAGGGGGCTCGGGAAGTTAATTAAATACCATTTGGAGGCATTTAATGTTCGAGCAAAAACGGCTGATTTTCGACAAAAGAGATAACACCCCCCATTACGTCATGCTTCAGAAATGTGGAAAATGGTCCGTTTTTCAAATGTTTTATTTTTGAACGTCAGTTCACATTTGTAGGTGGATCATCAGTGTTAGAGCTAAAATTAGCATGTTTAAAGTGATTTTCCATGCTTCAGGTGCCCAAAACACAAGATTTATGGAATGGTTAAAAGTGCATGAAAATGGCCAATTTACTCACTCTGAGTTCTCAAAAAGGGTTTCTTCACCCCGGGAAGTTAATTAAATACCATTTGGAGGCATTTAATGTTCGAGCAAAAACGGCTGATTTTCTGACAAAAGAGATAACACCCCCCCATTACGTCATGCTTCAGAAATGTGGAAAATGGTCCGTTTTCAAATGTTTTATTTTTGAACGTCAGTTCACATTTGTAGGTGGATCATCAGTGTTAGAGCTAAAATTAGCATGTTTAAAGTGATTTTCATGCTTCCAGGGGCCCAAAACACAAGATTTATGGAATGGTTAAAAGTGCATGAAAATGGCCAATTTACTCACTCTGAGTTCTCAAAAGGGTTTCTTCACCCCGGGAAGTTAATTAAATACCATTTGGAGGCATTTAATGTTCGAGCAAAAACGGCTGATTTTCGACAAAAGAGATAACACCCCCCCATTACGTCATGCTTCAGAAATGTGGAAAATGGTCCGTTTTCAAATGTTTTATTTTTGAACGTCAGTTCACATTTGTAGGTGGATCATCAGTGTTAGAGCTAAAATTAGCATGTTTAAAGTGATTTTCATGCCTTCCAGGGGCCCAAAACCCAAGATTTATGGAATGGTTAAAAGTGCATGAAAATGGCCAATTTACTCACTCTGAGTTCTCAAAAAGGTTTCTTCACCCCCGGGAAGTTAATTAAATACCATTTGGAGGCATTTAATGTTCGAGCAAAAACGGCTGATTTTCGACAAAAGAGATAACACCCCCCCATTACGTCATGCTTCAGAAATGTGGAAAATGGTCCGTTTTCAAATGTTTTATTTTTGAACGTCAGTTCACATTTGTAGGTGGATCATCAGTGTTAGAGCTAAAATTAGCATGTTTAAAAGTGATTTTCATGCTTCCAGGGGCCCAAAACACAAGCTTTATGGAATGGTTAAAAGTGCATGAAAATGGCCAATTTACTCACTCTGAGTTCTCAAAAAGGGTTTCTTCACCCCGGGAAGTTAATTAAATACCATTTGGAGGCATTTAATGTTCGAGCAAAACGGCTGATTTTCGACAAAAGAGATAACACCCCCCCATTACGTCATGCTTCAGAAATGTGGAAAATGGTCCGTTTTCAAATGTTTTATTTTTGAACGTCAGTTCACATTTGTAGGTGGATCATCAGTGTTAGAGCTAAAATTAGCATGTTTAAAGTGATTTTCATGCTTCCAGGGGCCCAAAACACAAGCTTTATGGAATGGTTAAAAGTGCATGAAAATGGCCAATTTACTCACTCTGAGTTCTCAAAAAGGGTTTCTTCACCCCGGGAAGTTAATTAAATACCATTTGGAGGCATTTAATGTTCGAGCAAAAACGGCTGATTTTCGACAAAAGAGATAACACCCCCCCATTACGTCATGCTTCAGAAATGTGGAAAATGGTCCGTTTTCAAATGTTTTATTTTTGAACGTCAGTTCACATTTGTAGGTGGATCATCAGTGTTAGAGCTAAAATTAGCATGTTTAAAGTGATTTTCATGCTTCCAGGGGCCCAAAACACAAGATTTATGGAATGGTTAAAAGTGCATGAAAATGGCCAATTTACTCACTCTGAGTTCTCAAAAAGGGTTTCTTCACCCCGGGAAGTTAATTAAATACCATTTGGAGGCATTTAATGTTCGAGCAAAACGGCTGATTTTCGACAAAAGAGATAACACCCCCCCATTACGTCATGCTTCAGAAATGTGGAAAATGGTCCGTTTTCAAATGTTTTATTTTTGAACGTCAGTTCACATTTGTAGGTGGATCATCAGTGTTAGAGCTAAAATTAGCATGTTTAAAGTGATTTTCATGCTTCCAGGGGCCCAAAACACAAGATTTATGGATGGTTAAAAGTGCATGTATTTACTCACTCTGAGTTCTCAAAAAGGGTTTCTTCACCCCGGGAAGTTAATTAAATACCATTTGGAGGCATTTAATGTTCGAGCAAAAACGGCTGATTTTCGACAAAAGAGATAACACCCCCCCATTACGTCATGCTTCAGAAATGTGGAAAATGGTCCGTTTTCAAATGTTTTATTTTTGAACGTCAGTTCACATTTGTAGGTGGATCATCAGTGTTAGAGCTAAAATTAGCATGTTTAAAGTGATTTTCATGCTTCCAGGGGCTCGGGAAGTTAATTAAATACCATTTGGAGGCATTTAATGTTCGAGCAAAAACGGCTGATTTTTCGACAAAAGAGATAACACCCCCCATTACGTCATGCTTCAGAAATGTGGAAAATGGTCCGTTTCAAATGTTTTATTTTTGAACGTCAGTTCACATTTGTAGGTGGATCATCAGTGTTAGAGCTAAATTAGCATGTTTAAAGTGATTTTCATGCTTCCAGGGCCCAAAACACAAGATTTATGGAATGGTTAAAAGTGCATGAAAATGGCCAATTTACTCACTCTGAGTTCTCAAAAAGGGTTTCTTCACCCCGGGAAGTTAATTAAATACCATTTGGAGGCATTTAATGTTCGAGCAAAAACGGCTGATTTTCGACAAAAGAGATAACACCCCCCCATTACGTCATGCTTCAGAAATGTGGAAAATGGTCCGTTTTCAAATGTTTTATTTTTGAACGTCAGTTCACATTTGTAGGTGGATCATCAGTGTTAGAGCTAAAATTAGCATGTTTAAAGTGATTTTCATGCTTCCAGGGGCTCGGGAAGTTAATTAAATACCATTTGGAGGCATTTAATGTTCGAGCAAAAACGGCTGATTTTCGACAAAAGAGATAACACCCCCCCATTACGTCATGCTTCAGAAATGTGGAAAATGGTCCGTTTTCAAATGTTTTATTTTTGAACGTCAGTTCACATTTGTAGGTGGATCATCAGTGTTAGAGCTAAAATTAGCATGTTTAAAGTGATTTTCATGCTTCCAGGGGCCCAAAACACAAGATTTATGGAATGGTTAAAAGTGCATGAAAATGGCCAATTTACTCACTCTGAGTTCTCAAAAAGGGTTTCTTCACCCCGGGAAGTTAATTAAATACCATTTGGAGGCATTTAATGTTCGAGCAAAAACGGCTGATTTTCGACAAAAGAGATAACACCCCCCCATTACGTCATGCTTCAGAAATGTGGAAAATGGTCCGTTTTCAAATGTTTTATTTTTGAACGTCAGTTCACATTTGTAGGTGGATCATCAGTGTTAGAGCTAAAATTAGCATGTTTAAAGTGATTTTCATGCTTCCAGGGGCTCGGGAAGTTAATTAAATACCATTGGAGGCATTTAATGTTCGAGCAAAAACGGCTGATTTTCGACAAAAGAGATAACACCCCCCCATTACGTCATGCTTCAGAAATGTGGAAAATGGTCCGTTTTCAAATGTTTTATTTTTGAACGTCAGTTCACATTTGTAGGTGGATCATCAGTGTTAGAGCTAAAATTAGCATGTTTAAAGTGATTTTCATGCTTCCAGGGGCCCAAAACACAAGATTTATGGAATGGTTAAAAGTGCATGAAAATGGCCAATTTACTCACTCTGAGTTCTCAAAAAGGGTTTCTTCACCCCGGGAAGTTAATTAAATACCATTTGGAGGCATTTAATGTTCGAGCAAAAACGGCTGATTTTCGACAAAAGAGATAACACCCCCCATTACGTCATGCTTCAGAAATGTGGAAAATGGTCCGTTTTCAAATGTTTTATTTTTGAACGTCAGTTCACATTTGTAGGTGGATCATCAGTGTTAGAGCTAAAATTAGCATGTTTAAAGTGATTTTCATGCTTCCAGGGGCCCAAAACACAAGATTTATGGAATGGTTAAAAGTGCATGAAAATGGCCAATTTACTCACTCTGAGTTCTCAAAAGGGTTTCTTCACCCCCGGGAAGTTAATTAAATACCATTTGGAGGCATTTAATGTTCGAGCAAAAACGGCTGATTTTCGACAAAAGAGATAACACCCCCCCATTACGTCATGCTTCAGAAATGTGGAAAATGGTCCGTTTTCAAATGTTTTATTTTTGAACGTCAGTTCACATTTGTAGGTGGATCATCAGTGTTAGAGCTAAAATTAGCATGTTTAAAGTGATTTTCATGCTTCCAGGGGCTCGGGAAGTGAAATAAATACCATTTGGAGGCATTTAATGTTCGAGCAAAAACGGCTGATTTTCGACAAAAGAGATAACACCCCCCATTACGTCATGCTTCAGAAATGTGGAAAATGGTCCGTTTTCAAATGTTTTATTTTTGAACGTCAGTTCACATTTGTAGGTGGATCATCAGTGTTAGAGCTAAAATTAGCATGTTTAAAGTGATTTTCATGCTTCCAGGGGCTCGGGAAGTTAATTAAATACCATTTGGAGGCATTTAATGTTCGAGCAAAAACGGCTGATTTTCGACAAAAGAGATAACACCCCCCCATTACGTCATGCTTCAGAAATGTGGAAAATGGTCCGTTTTCAAATGTTTTATTTTTGAACGTCAGTTCACATTTGTAGGTGGATCATCAGTGTTAGAGCTAAAATTAGCATGTTTAAAGTGATTTTCATGCTTCCAGGGGCTCGGGAAGTTAATTAAATACCATTTGGAGGCATTTAATGTTCGAGGAAAAACGGCTGATTTTCGACAAAAGAGATAACACCCCCCCATTACGTCATGCTTCAGAAATGTGGAAAATGGTCCGTTTTCAAATGTTTTATTTTTGAACGTCAGTTCACATTTGTAGGTGGATCATCAGTGTTAGAGCTAAAATTAGCATGTTTAAAGTGATTTTCATGCTTCCAGGGGCCCAAAACACAAGATTTATGGAATGGTTAAAAGTGCATGAAAATGGCCAATTTACTCACTCTGAGTTCTCAAAAAGGGTTTCTTCACCCCGGGAAGTTAATTAAATACCATTTGGAGGCATTTAATGTTCGAGCAAAAACGGCTGATTTTCGACAAAAGAGATAACACCCCCCCATTACGTCATGCTTCAGAAATGTGGAAAATGGTCCGTTTTCAAATGTTTTATTTTTGAACGTCAGTTCACATTTGTAGGTGGATCATCAGTGTTAGAGCTAAAATTAGCATGTTTAAAGTGATTTTCATGCTTCCAGGGGCCCAAAACCCAAGATTTATGGAATGGTTAAAAGTGCATGAAAATGGCCAATTTACTCACTCTGAGTTCTCAAAAAGGGTTTCTTCACCCCGGGAAGTTAATTAAATACCATTTGGAGGCATTTAATGTTCGAGCAAAAACGGCTGATTTTCGACAAAAGAGATAACACCCCCCCATTACGTCATGCTTCAGAAATGTGGAAAATGGTCCGTTTTCAAATGTTTTATTTTTGAACGTCAGTTCACATTTGTAGGTGGATCATCAGTGTTAGAGCTAAAATTAGCATGTTTAAAGTGATTTTCATGCTTCCAGGGGCCCAAAACACAAGCTTTATGGAATGGTTAAAAGTGCATGAAAATGGCCAATTTACTCACTCTGAGTTCTCAAAAAGGGTTTCTTCACCCCGGGAAGTTAATTAAATACCATTTGGAGGCATTTAATGTTCGAGCAAAAACGGCTGATTTTCGACAAAAGAGATAACACCCCCCCATTACGTCATGCTTCAGAAATGTGGAAAATGGTCCGTTTTCAAATGTTTTATTTTTGAACGTCAGTTCACATTTGTAGGTGGATCATCAGTGTTAGAGCTAAAATTAGCATGTTTAAAGTGATTTTCATGCTTCCAGGGGCCCAAAACACAAGATTTATGGAATGGTTAAAAGTGCATGAAAATGGCCAATTTACTCACTCTGAGTTCTCAAAAAGGGTTTCTTCACCCCGGGAAGTTAATTAAATACCATTTGGAGGCATTTAATGTTCGAGCAAAAACGGCTGATTTTCGACAAAAGAGATAACACCCCCCCATTACGTCATGCTTCAGAAATGTGGAAAATGGTCCGTTTTCAAATGTTTTATTTTTGAACGTCAGTTCACATTTGTAGGTGGATCATCAGTGTTAGAGCTAAAATTAGCATGTTTAAAGTGATTTTCATGCTTCCAGGGGCCCAAAACACAAGATTTATGGAATGGTTAAAAGTGCATGAAAATGGCCAATTTACTCACTCTGAGTTCTCAAAAAGGGTTTCTTCACCCCGGGAAGTTAATTAAATACCATTTGGAGGCATTTAATGTTCGAGCAAAAACGGCTGATTTTCGACAAAAGAGATAACACCCCCCCATTACGTCATGCTTCAGAAATGTGGAAAATGGTCCGTTTTCAAATGTTTTATTTTTGAACGTCAGTTCACATTTGTAGGTGGATCATCAGTGTTAGAGCTAAAATTAGCATGTTTAAAGTGATTTTCATGCTTCCAGGGGCTCGGGAAGTTAATTAAATACCATTTGGAGGCATTTAATGTTCGAGCAAAAACGGCTGATTTTCGACAAAAGAGATAACACCCCCCCATTACGTCATGCTTCAGAAATGTGGAAAATGGTCCGTTTTCAAATGTTTTATTTTTGAACGTCAGTTCACATTTGTAGGTGGATCATCAGTGTTAGAGCTAAAATTAGCATGTTTAAAGTGATTTTCATGCTTCCAGGGGCCCAAAACACAAGATTTATGGAATGGTTAAAAGTGCATGAAAATGGCCAATTTACTCACTCTGAGTTCTCAAAAAGGGTTTCTTCACCCCGGGAAGTTAATTAAATACCATTTGGAGGCATTTAATGTTCGAGCAAAAACGGCTGATTTTCGACAAAAGAGATAACACCCCCCCATTACGTCATGCTTCAGAAATGTGGAAAATGGTCCGTTTTCAAATGTTTTATTTTTGAACGTCAGTTCACATTTGTAGGTGGATCATCAGTGTTAGAGCTCAAATTAGCATGTTTAAAGTGATTTTCATGCTTCCAGGGGCTCGGGAAGTTAATTAAATACCATTTGGAGGCATTTAATGTTCGAGCAAAAACGGCTGATTTTCGACAAAAGAGATAACACCCCCCCATTACGTCATGCTTCAGAAATGTGGAAAATGGTCCGTTTTCAAATGTTTTATTTTTGAACGTCAGTTCACATTTGTAGGTGGATCATCAGTGTTAGAGCTAAAATTAGCATGTTTAAAGTGATTTTCATGCTTCCAGGGGCTCGGGAAGTGAAATAAATACCATTTGGAGGCATTTAATGTTCGAGCAAAAACGGCTGATTTTCGACAAAAGAGATAACACCCCCCCATTACGTCATGCTTCAGAAATGTGGAAAATGGTCCGTTTTCAAATGTTTTATTTTTGAACGTCAGTTCACATTTGTAGGTGGATCATCAGTGTTAGAGCTAAAATTAGCATGTTTAAAGTGATTTTCATGCTTCCAGGGGCTCGGGAAGTTAATTAAATACCATTTGGAGGCATTTAATGTTCGAGCAAAAACGGCTGATTTTCGACAAAAGAGATAACACCCCCCCATTACGTCATGCTTCAGAAATGTGGAAAATGGTCCGTTTTCAAATGTTTTATTTTTGAACGTCAGTTCACATTTGTAGGTGGATCATCAGTGTTAGAGCAAAAATTAGCATGTTTAAAGTGATTTTCATGCTTCCAGGGGCCCAAAACACAAGATTTATGGAATGGTTAAAAGTGCATGAAAATGGCCAATTTACTCACTCTGAGTTCTCAAAAAGGGTTTCTTCACCCCGGGAAGTTAATTAAATACCATTTGGAGGCATTTAATGTTCGAGCAAAAACGGCTGATTTTCGACAAAAGAGATAACACCCCCCCATTACGTCATGCTTCAGAAATGTGGAAAATGGTCCGTTTTCAAATGTTTTATTTTTGAACGTCAGTTCACATTTGTAGGTGGATCATCAGTGTTAGAGCTAAAATTAGCATGTTTAAAGTGATTTTCATGCTTCCAGGGGCTCGGGAAGTTAATTAAATACCATTTGGAGGCATTTAATGTTCGAGCAAAAACGGCTGATTTTCGACAAAAGAGATAACACCCCCCCATTACGTCATGCTTCAGAAATGTGGAAAATGGTCCGTTTTCAAATGTTTTATTTTTGAACGTCAGTTCACATTTGTAGGTGGATCATCAGTGTTAGAGCTAAAATTAGCATGTTTAAAGTGATTTTCATGCTTCCAGGGGCCCAAAACACAAGATTTATGGAATGGTTAAAAGTGCATGAAAATGGCCAATTTACTCACTCTGAGTTCTCAAAAAGGGTTTCTTCACCCCGGGAAGTTAATTAAATACCATTTGGAGGCATTTAATGTTCGAGCAAAAACGGCTGATTTTCGACAAAAGAGATAACACCCCCCCATTACGTCATGCTTCAGAAATGTGGAAAATGGTCCGTTTTCAAATGTTTTATTTTTGAACGTCAGTTCACATTTGTAGGTGGATCATCAGTGTTAGAGCTAAAATTAGCATGTTTAAAGTGATTTTCATGCTTCCAGGGGCCCAAAACCCAAGATTTATGGAATGGTTAAAAGTGCATGAAAATGGCCAATTTACTCACTCTGAGTTCTCAAAAAGGGTTTCTTCACCCCGGGAAGTTAATTAAATACCATTTGGAGGCATTTAATGTTCGAGCAAAAACGGCTGATTTTCGACAAAAGAGATAACACCCCCCCATTACGTCATGCTTCAGAAATGTGGAAAATGGTCCGTTTTCAAATGTTTTATTTTTGAACGTCAGTTCACATTTGTAGGTGGATCATCAGTGTTAGAGCTAAAATTAGCATGTTTAAAGTGATTTTCATGCTTCCAGGGGCTCGGGAAGTTAATTAAATACCATTTGGAGGCATTTAATGTTCGAGCAAAAACGGCTGATTTTCGACAAAAGAGATAACACCCCCCCATTACGTCATGCTTCAGAAATGTGGAAAATGGTCCGTTTTCAAATGTTTTATTTTTGAACGTCAGTTCACATTTGTAGGTGGATCATCAGTGTTAGAGCTAAAATTAGCATGTTTAAAGTGATTTTCATGCTTCCAGGGGCCCAAAACACAAGATTTATGGAATGGTTAAAAGTGCATGAAAATGGCCAATTTACTCACTCTGAGTTCTCAAAAAGGGTTTCTTCACCCCGGGAAGTTAATTAAATACCATTTGGAGGCATTTAATGTTCGAGCAAAAACGGCTGATTTTCGACAAAAGAGATAACACCCCCCCATTACGTCATGCTTCAGAAATGTGGAAAATGGTCCGTTTTCAAATGTTTTATTTTTGAACGTCAGTTCACATTTGTAGGTGGATCATCAGTGTTAGAGCTAAAATTAGCATGTTTAAAGTGATTTTCATGCTTCCAGGGGCCCAAAACCCAAGATTTATGGAATGGTTAAAAGTGCATGAAAATGGCCAATTTACTCACTCTGAGTTCTCAAAAAGGGTTTCTTCACCCCGGGAAGTTAATTAAATACCATTTGGAGGCATTTAATGTTCGAGCAAAAACGGCTGATTTTCGACAAAAGAGATAACACCCCCCCATTACGTCATGCTTCAGAAATGTGGAAAATGGTCCGTTTTCAAATGTTTTATTTTTGAACGTCAGTTCACATTTGTAGGTGGATCATCAGTGTTAGAGCTAAAATTAGCATGTTTAAAGTGATTTTCATGCTTCCAGGGGCCCAAAACACAAGCTTTATGGAATGGTTAAAAGTGCATGAAAATGGCCAATTTACTCACTCTGAGTTCTCAAAAAGGGTTTCTTCACCCCGGGAAGTTAATTAAATACCATTTGGAGGCATTTAATGTTCGAGCAAAAACGGCTGATTTTCGACAAAAGAGATAACACCCCCCCCCATTACGTCATGCTTCAGAAATGTGGAAAATGGTCCGTTTTCAAATGTTTTATTTTTGAACGTCAGTTCACATTTGTAGGTGGATCATCAGTGTTAGAGCTAAAATTAGCATGTTTAAAGTGATTTTCATGCTTCCAGGGGCCCAAAACACAAGCTTTATGGAATGGTTAAAAGTGCATGAAAATGGCCAATTTACTCACTCTGAGTTCTCAAAAAGGGTTTCTTCACCCCGGGAAGTTAATTAAATACCATTTGGAGGCATTTAATGTTCGAGCAAAAACGGCTGATTTTCGACAAAAGAGATAACACCCCCCCATTACGTCATGCTTCAGAAATGTGGAAAATGGTCCGTTTTCAAATGTTTTATTTTTGAACGTCAGTTCACATTTGTAGGTGGATCATCAGTGTTAGAGCTAAAATTAGCATGTTTAAAGTGATTTTCATGCTTCCAGGGGCCCAAAACACAAGATTTATGGAATGGTTAAAAGTGCATGAAAATGGCCAATTTACTCACTCTGAGTTCTCAAAAAGGGTTTCTTCACCCCGGGAAGTTAATTAAATACCATTTGGAGGCATTTAATGTTCGAGCAAAAACGGCTGATTTTCGACAAAAGAGATAACACCCCCCCATTACGTCATGCTTCAGAAATGTGGAAAATGGTCCGTTTTCAAATGTTTTATTTTTGAACGTCAGTTCACATTTGTAGGTGGATCATCAGTGTTAGAGCTAAAATTAGCATGTTTAAAGTGATTTTCATGCTTCCAGGGGCCCAAAACACAAGATTTATGGAATGGTTAAAAGTGCATGAAAATGGCCAGTTTACTCACTCTGAGTTCTCAAAAAGGGTTTCTTCACCCCGGGAAGTTAATTAAATACCATTTGGAGGCATTTAATGTTCGAGCAAAAACGGCTGATTTTCGACAAAAGAGATAACACCCCCCCATTACGTCATGCTTCAGAAATGTGGAAAATGGTCCGTTTTCAAATGTTTTATTTTTGAACGTCAGTTCACATTTGTAGGTGGATCATCAGTGTTAGAGCTAAAATTAGCATGTTTAAAGTGATTTTCATGCTTCCAGGGGCTCGGGAAGTTAATTAAATACCATTTGGAGGCATTTAATGTTCGAGCAAAAACGGCTGATTTTCGACAAAAGAGATAACACCCCCCCATTACGTCATGCTTCAGAAATGTGGAAAATGGTCCGTTTTCAAATGTTTTATTTTTGAACGTCAGTTCACATTTGTAGGTGGATCATCAGTGTTAGAGCTAAAATTAGCATGTTTAAAGTGATTTTCATGCTTCCAGGGGCCCAAAACACAAGATTTATGGAATGGTTAAAAGTGCATGAAAATGGCCAGTTTACTCACTCTGAGTTCTCAAAAAGGGTTTCTTCACCCCGGGAAGTTAATTAAATACCATTTGGAGGCATTTAATGTTCGAGCAAAAACGGCTGATTTTCGACAAAAGAGATAACACCCCCCCATTACGTCATGCTTCAGAAATGTGGAAAATGGTCCGTTTTCAAATGTTTTATTTTTGAACGTCAGTTCACATTTGTAGGTGGATCATCAGTGTTAGAGCTAAAATTAGCATGTTTAAAGTGATTTTCATGCTTCCAGGGGCCCAAAACCCAAGATTTATGGAATGGTTAAAAGTGCATGAAAATGGCCAATTTACTCACTCTGAGTTCTCAAAAAGGGTTTCTTCACCCCGGGAAGTTAATTAAATACCATTTGGAGGCATTTAATGTTCGAGCAAAAACGGCTGATTTTCGACAAAAGAGATAACACCCCCCCATTACGTCATGCTTCAGAAATGTGGAAAATGGTCCGTTTTCAAATGTTTTATTTTTGAACGTCAGTTCACATTTGTAGGTGGATCATCAGTGTTAGAGCTAAAATTAGCATGTTTAAAGTGATTTTCATGCTTCCAGGGGCTCGGGAAGTTAATTAAATACCATTTGGAGGCATTTAATGTTCGAGCAAAAACGGCTGATTTTCGACAAAAGAGATAACACCCCCCCATTACGTCATGCTTCAGAAATGTGGAAAATGGTCCGTTTTCAAATGTTTTATTTTTGAACGTCAGTTCACATTTGTAGGTGGATCATCAGTGTTAGAGCTAAAATTAGCATGTTTAAAGTGATTTTCATGCTTCCAGGGGCCCAAAACACAAGATTTATGGAATGGTTAAAAGTGCATGAAAATGGCCAATTTACTCACTCTGAGTTCTCAAAAAGGGTTTCTTCACCCCGGGAAGTTAATTAAATACCATTTGGAGGCATTTAATGTTCGAGCAAAAACGGCTGATTTTCGACAAAAGAGATAACACCCCCCCATTACGTCATGCTTCAGAAATGTGGAAAATGGTCCGTTTTCAAATGTTTTATTTTTGAACGTCAGTTCACATTTGTAGGTGGATCATCAGTGTTAGAGCTAAAATTAGCATGTTTAAAGTGATTTTCATGCTTCCAGGGGCCCAAAACCCAAGATTTATGGAATGGTTAAAAGTGCATGAAAATGGCCAATTTACTCACTCTGAGTTCTCAAAAAGGGTTTCTTCACCCCGGGAAGTTAATTAAATACCATTTGGAGGCATTTAATGTTCGAGCAAAAACGGCTGATTTTCGACAAAAGAGATAACACCCCCCCATTACGTCATGCTTCAGAAATGTGGAAAATGGTCCGTTTTCAAATGTTTTATTTTTGAACGTCAGTTCACATTTGTAGGTGGATCATCAGTGTTAGAGCTAAAATTAGCATGTTTAAAGTGATTTTCATGCTTCCAGGGGCCCAAAACACAAGCTTTATGGAATGGTTAAAAGTGCATGAAAATGGCCAATTTACTCACTCTGAGTTCTCAAAAAGGGTTTCTTCACCCCGGGAAGTTAATTAAATACCATTTGGAGGCATTTAATGTTCGAGCAAAAACGGCTGATTTTCGACAAAAGAGATAACACCCCCCCCCATTACGTCATGCTTCAGAAATGTGGAAAATGGTCCGTTTTCAAATGTTTTATTTTTGAACGTCAGTTCACATTTGTAGGTGGATCATCAGTGTTAGAGCTAAAATTAGCATGTTTAAAGTGATTTTCATGCTTCCAGGGGCCCAAAACACAAGCTTTATGGAATGGTTAAAAGTGCATGAAAATGGCCAATTTACTCACTCTGAGTTCTCAAAAAGGGTTTCTTCACCCCGGGAAGTTAATTAAATACCATTTGGAGGCATTTAATGTTCGAGCAAAAACGGCTGATTTTCGACAAAAGAGATAACACCCCCCCATTACGTCATGCTTCAGAAATGTGGAAAATGGTCCGTTTTCAAATGTTTTATTTTTGAACGTCAGTTCACATTTGTAGGTGGATCATCAGTGTTAGAGCTAAAATTAGCATGTTTAAAGTGATTTTCATGCTTCCAGGGGCCCAAAACACAAGATTTATGGAATGGTTAAAAGTGCATGAAAATGGCCAATTTACTCACTCTGAGTTCTCAAAAAGGGTTTCTTCACCCCGGGAAGTTAATTAAATACCATTTGGAGGCATTTAATGTTCGAGCAAAAACGGCTGATTTTCGACAAAAGAGATAACACCCCCCCATTACGTCATGCTTCAGAAATGTGGAAAATGGTCCGTTTTCAAATGTTTTATTTTTGAACGTCAGTTCACATTTGTAGGTGGATCATCAGTGTTAGAGCTAAAATTAGCATGTTTAAAGTGATTTTCATGCTTCCAGGGGCCCAAAACACAAGATTTATGGAATGGTTAAAAGTGCATGAAAATGGCCAGTTTACTCACTCTGAGTTCTCAAAAAGGGTTTCTTCACCCCGGGAAGTTAATTAAATACCATTTGGAGGCATTTAATGTTCGAGCAAAAACGGCTGATTTTCGACAAAAGAGATAACACCCCCCCATTACGTCATGCTTCAGAAATGTGGAAAATGGTCCGTTTTCAAATGTTTTATTTTTGAACGTCAGTTCACATTTGTAGGTGGATCATCAGTGTTAGAGCTAAAATTAGCATGTTTAAAGTGATTTTCATGCTTCCAGGGGCTCGGGAAGTTAATTAAATACCATTTGGAGGCATTTAATGTTCGAGCAAAAACGGCTGATTTTCGACAAAAGAGATAACACCCCCCCATTACGTCATGCTTCAGAAATGTGGAAAATGGTCCGTTTTCAAATGTTTTATTTTTGAACGTCAGTTCACATTTGTAGGTGGATCATCAGTGTTAGAGCTAAAATTAGCATGTTTAAAGTGATTTTCATGCTTCCAGGGGCCCAAAACACAAGATTTATGGAATGGTTAAAAGTGCATGAAAATGGCCAATTTACTCACTCTGAGTTCTCAAAAAGGGTTTCTTCACCCCGGGAAGTTAATTAAATACCATTTGGAGGCATTTAATGTTCGAGCAAAAACGGCTGATTTTCGACAAAAGAGATAACACCCCCCCATTACGTCATGCTTCAGAAATGTGGAAAATGGTCCGTTTTCAAATGTTTTATTTTTGAACGTCAGTTCACATTTGTAGGTGGATCATCAGTGTTAGAGCTAAAATTAGCATGTTTAAAGTGATTTTCATGCTTCCAGGGGCCCAAAACACAAGATTTATGGAATGGTTAAAAGTGCATGAAAATGGCCAATTTACTCACTCTGAGTTCTCAAAAAGGGTTTCTTCACCCCGGGAAGTTAATTAAATACCATTTGGAGGCATTTAATGTTCGAGCAAAAACGGCTGATTTTCGACAAAAGAGATAACACCCCCCCATTACGTCATGCTTCAGAAATGTGGAAAATGGTCCGTTTTCAAATGTTTTATTTTTGAACGTCAGTTCACATTTGTAGGTGGATCATCAGTGTTAGAGCTAAAATTAGCATGTTTAAAGTGATTTTCATGCTTCCAGGGGCCCAAAACACAAGATTTATGGAATGGTTAAAAGTGCATGAAAATGGCCAATTTACTCACTCTGAGTTCTCAAAAAGGGTTTCTTCACCCCGGGAAGTTAATTAAATACCATTTGGAGGCATTTAATGTTCGAGCAAAAACGGCTGATTTTCGACAAAAGAGATAACACCCCCCCATTACGTCATGCTTCAGAAATGTGGAAAATGGTCCGTTTTCAAATGTTTTATTTTTGAACGTCAGTTCACATTTGTAGGTGGATCATCAGTGTTAGAGCTAAAATTAGCATGTTTAAAGTGATTTTCATGCTTCCAGGGGCTCGGGAAGTTAATTAAATACCATTTGGAGGCATTTAATGTTCGAGCAAAAACGGCTGATTTTCGACAAAAGAGATAACACCCCCCCATTACGTCATGCTTCAGAAATGTGGAAAATGGTCCGTTTTCAAATGTTTTATTTTTGAACGTCAGTTCACATTTGTAGGTGGATCATCAGTGTTAGAGCTAAAATTAGCATGTTTAAAGTGATTTTCATGCTTCCAGGGGCCCAAAACACAAGATTTATGGAATGGTTAAAAGTGCATGAAAATGGCCAATTTACTCACTCTGAGTTCTCAAAAAGGGTTTCTTCACCCCGGGAAGTTAATTAAATACCATTTGGAGGCATTTAATGTTCGAGCAAAAACGGCTGATTTTCGACAAAAGAGATAACACCCCCCCATTACGTCATGCTTCAGAAATGTGGAAAATGGTCAGTTTTCAAATGTTTTATTTTTGAACGTCAGTTCACATTTGTAGGTGGATCATCAGTGTTAGAGCTAAAATTAGCATGTTTAAAGTGATTTTCATGCTTCCAGGGGCCCAAAACACAAGATTTATGGAATGGTTAAAAGTGCATGAAAATGGCCAATTTACTCACTCTGAGTTCTCAAAAAGGGTTTCTTCACCCCGGGAAGTTAATTAAATACCATTTGGAGGCATTTAATGTTCGAGCAAAAACGGCTGATTTTCGACAAAAGAGATAACACCCCCCCATTACGTCATGCTTCAGAAATGTGGAAAATGGTCCGTTTTCAAATGTTTTATTTTTGAACGTCAGTTCACATTTGTAGGTGGATCATCAGTGTTAGAGCTAAAATTAGCATGTTTAAAGTGATTTTCATGCTTCCAGGGGTTCGGGAAGTTAATTAAATACCATTTGGAGGCATTTAATGTTCGAGCAAAAACGGCTGATTTTCGACAAAAGAGATAACACCCCCCCATTACGTCATGCTTCAGAAATGTGGAAAATGGTCCGTTTTCAAATGTTTTATTTTTGAACGTCAGTTCACATTTGTAGGTGGATCATCAGTGTTAGAGCTAAAATTAGCATGTTTAAAGTGATTTTCATGCTTCCAGGTGCCCAAAACACAAGATTTATGGAATGGTTAAAAGTGCATGAAAATGGCCAATTTACTCACTCTGAGTTCTCAAAAAGGGTTTCTTCACCCCGGGAAGTTAATTAAATACCATTTGGAGGCATTTAATGTTCGAGCAAAAACGGCTGATTTTCGACAAAAGAGATAACACCCCCCCATTACGTCATGCTTCAGAAATGTGGAAAATGGTCCGTTTTCAAATGTTTTATTTTTGAACGTCAGTTCACATTTGTAGGTGGATCATCAGTGTTAGAGCTAAAATTAGCATGTTTAAAGTGATTTTCATGCTTCCAGGGGCCCAAAACACAAGATTTATGGAATGGTTAAAAGTGCATGAAAATGGCCAATTTACTCACTCTGAGTTCTCAAAAAGGGTTTCTTCACCCCGGGAAGTTAATTAAATACCATTTGGAGGCATTTAATGTTCGAGCAAAAACGGCTGATTTTCGACAAAAGAGATAACACCCCCCCATTACGTCATGCTTCAGAAATGTGGAAAATGGTCCGTTTTCAAATGTTTTATTTTTGAACGTCAGTTCACATTTGTAGGTGGATCATCAGTGTTAGAGCTAAAATTAGCATGTTTAAAGTGATTTTCATGCTTCCAGGGGCCCAAAACCCAAGATTTATGGAATGGTTAAAAGTGCATGAAAATGGCCAATTTACTCACTCTGAGTTCTCAAAAAGGGTTTCTTCACCCCGGGAAGTTAATTAAATACCATTTGGAGGCATTTAATGTTCGAGCAAAAACGGCTGATTTTCGACAAAAGAGATAACACCCCCCCATTACGTCATGCTTCAGAAATGTGGAAAATGGTCCGTTTTCAAATGTTTTATTTTTGAACGTCAGTTCACATTTGTAGGTGGATCATCAGTGTTAGAGCTAAAATTAGCATGTTTAAAGTGATTTTCATGCTTCCAGGGGCCCAAAACACAAGCTTTATGGAATGGTTAAAAGTGCATGAAAATGGCCAATTTACTCACTCTGAGTTCTCAAAAAGGGTTTCTTCACCCCGGGAAGTTAATTAAATACCATTTGGAGGCATTTAATGTTCGAGCAAAAACGGCTGATTTTCGACAAAAGAGATAACACCCCCCCATTACGTCATGCTTCAGAAATGTGGAAAATGGTCCGTTTTCAAATGTTTTATTTTTGAACGTCAGTTCACATTTGTAGGTGGATCATCAGTGTTAGAGCTAAAATTAGCATGTTTAAAGTGATTTTCATGCTTCCAGGGGCCCAAAACACAAGCTTTATGGAATGGTTAAAAGTGCATGAAAATGGCCAATTTACTCACTCTGAGTTCTCAAAAAGGGTTTCTTCACCCCGGGAAGTTAATTAAATACCATTTGGAGGCATTTAATGTTCGAGCAAAAACGGCTGATTTTCGACAAAAGAGATAACACCCCCCCATTACGTCATGCTTCAGAAATGTGGAAAATGGTCCGTTTTCAAATGTTTTATTTTTGAACGTCAGTTCACATTTGTAGGTGGATCATCAGTGTTAGAGCTAAAATTAGCATGTTTAAAGTGATTTTCATGCTTCCAGGGGCCCAAAACACAAGATTTATGGAATGGTTAAAAGTGCATGAAAATGGCCAATTTACTCACTCTGAGTTCTCAAAAAGGGTTTCTTCACCCCGGGAAGTTAATTAAATACCATTTGGAGGCATTTAATGTTCGAGCAAAAACGGCTGATTTTCGACAAAAGAGATAACACCCCCCCATTACGTCATGCTTCAGAAATGTGGAAAATGGTCCGTTTTCAAATGTTTTATTTTTGAACGTCAGTTCACATTTGTAGGTGGATCATCAGTGTTAGAGCTAAAATTAGCATGTTTAAAGTGATTTTCATGCTTCCAGGGGCCCAAAACACAAGATTTATGGAATGGTTAAAAGTGCATGAAAATGGCCAATTTACTCACTCTGAGTTCTCAAAAAGGGTTTCTTCACCCCGGGAAGTTAATTAAATACCATTTGGAGGCATTTAATGTTCGAGCAAAAACGGCTGATTTTCGACAAAAGAGATAACACCCCCCCATTACGTCATGCTTCAGAAATGTGGAAAATGGTCCGTTTTCAAATGTTTTATTTTTGAACGTCAGTTCACATTTGTAGGTGGATCATCAGTGTTAGAGCTAAAATTAGCATGTTTAAAGTGATTTTCATGCTTCCAGGGGCTCGGGAAGTTAATTAAATACCATTTGGAGGCATTTAATGTTCGAGCAAAAACGGCTGATTTTCGACAAAAGAGATAACACCCCCCCATTACGTCATGCTTCAGAAATGTGGAAAATGGTCCGTTTTCAAATGTTTTATTTTTGAACGTCAGTTCACATTTGTAGGTGGATCATCAGTGTTAGAGCTAAAATTAGCATGTTTAAAGTGATTTTCATGCTTCCAGGGGCCCAAAACACAAGATTTATGGAATGGTTAAAAGTGCATGAAAATGGCCAATTTACTCACTCTGAGTTCTCAAAAAGGGTTTCTTCACCCCGGGAAGTTAATTAAATACCATTTGGAGGCATTTAATGTTCGAGCAAAAACGGCTGATTTTCGACAAAAGAGATAACACCCCCCATTACGTCATGCTTCAGAAATGTGGAAAATGGTCCGTTTTCAAATGTTTTATTTTTGAATGTCAGTTCACATTTGTAGGTGGATCATCAGTGTTAGAGCTAAAATTAGCATGTTTAAAGTGATTTTCATGCTTCCAGGGGCCCAAAACACAAGATTTATGGAATGGTTAAAAGTGCATGAAAATGGCCAATTTACTCACTCTGAGTTCTCAAAAAGGGTTTCTTCACCCCGGGAAGTTAATTAAATACCATTTGGAGGCATTTAATGTTCGAGCAAAAACGGCTGATTTTCGACAAAAGAGATAACACCCCCCCATTACGTCATGCTTCAGAAATGTGGAAAATGGTCCGTTTTCAAATGTTTTATTTTTGAACGTCAGTTCACATTTGTAGGTGGATCATCAGTGTTAGAGCTAAAATTAGCATGTTTAAAGTGATTTTCATGCTTCCAGGGGCCCAAAACACAAGATTTATGGAATGGTTAAAAGTGCATGAAAATGGCCAATTTACTCACTCTGAGTTCTCAAAAAGGGTTTCTTCACCCCGGGAAGTTAATTAAATACCATTTGGAGGCATTTAATGTTCGAGCAAAAACGGCTGATTTTCGACAAAAGAGATAACACCCCCCCATTACGTCATGCTTCAGAAATGTGGAAAATGGTCAGTTTTCAAATGTTTTATTTTTGAACGTCAGTTCACATTTGTAGGTGGATCATCAGTGTTAGAGCTAAAATTAGCATGTTTAAAGTGATTTTCATGCTTCCAGGGGCTCGGGAAGTTAATTAAATACCATTTGGAGGCATTTAATGTTCGAGCAAAAACGGCTGATTTTCGACAAAAGAGATAACACCCCCCCATTACGTCATGCTTCAGAAATGTGGAAAATGGTCCGTTTTCAAATGTTTTATTTTTGAATGTCAGTTCACATTTGTAGGTGGATCATCAGTGTTAGAGCTAAAATTAGCATGTTTAAAGTGATTTTCATGCTTCCAGGGGCCCAAAACACAAGATTTATGGAATGGTTAAAAGTGCATGAAAATGGCCAATTTACTCACTCTGAGTTCTCAAAAAGGGTTTCTTCACCCCGGGAAGTTAATTAAATACCATTTGGAGGCATTTAATGTTCGAGCAAAAACGGCTGATTTTCGACAAAAGAGATAACACCCCCCCATTACGTCATGCTTCAGAAATGTGGAAAATGGTCAGTTTTCAAATGTTTTATTTTTGAACGTCAGTTCACATTTGTAGGTGGATCATCAGTGTTAGAGCTAAAATTAGCATGTTTAAAGTGATTTTCATGCTTCCAGGGGCCCAAAACACAAGATTTATGGAATGGTTAAAAGTGCATGAAAATGGCCAATTTACTCACTCTGAGTTCTCAAAAAGGGTTTCTTCACCCCGGGAAGTTAATTAAATACCATTTGGAGGCATTTAATGTTCGAGCAAAAACGGCTGATTTTCGACAAAAGAGATAACACCCCCCCATTACGTCATGCTTCAGAAATGTGGAAAATGGTCCGTTTTCAAATGTTTTATTTTTGAACGTCAGTTCACATTTGTAGGTGGATCATCAGTGTTAGAGCTAAAATTAGCATGTTTAAAGTGATTTTCATGCTTCCAGGGGCTCGGGAAGTTAATTAAATACCATTTGGAGGCATTTAATGTTCGAGCAAAAACGGCTGATTTTCGACAAAAGAGATAACACCCCCCCATTACGTCATGCTTCAGAAATGTGGAAAATGGTCCGTTTTCAAATGTTTTATTTTTGAATGTCAGTTCACATTTGTAGGTGGATCATCAGTGTTAGAGCTAAAATTAGCATGTTTAAAGTGATTTTCATGCTTCCAGGGGCCCAAAACACAAGATTTATGGAATGGTTAAAAGTGCATGAAAATGGCCAATTTACTCACTCTGAGTTCTCAAAAAGGGTTTCTTCACCCCGGGAAGTTAATTAAATACCATTTGGAGGCATTTAATGTTCGAGCAAAAACGGCTGATTTTCGACAAAAGAGATAACACCCCCCCATTACGTCATGCTTCAGAAATGTGGAAAATGGTCAGTTTTCAAATGTTTTATTTTTGAACGTCAGTTCACATTTGTAGGTGGATCATCAGTGTTAGAGCTAAAATTAGCATGTTTAAAGTGATTTTCATGCTTCCAGGGGCCCAAAACACAAGATTTATGGAATGGTTAAAAGTGCATGAAAATGGCCAATTTACTCACTCTGAGTTCTCAAAAAGGGTTTCTTCACCCCGGGAAGTTAATTAAATACCATTTGGAGGCATTTAATGTTCGAGCAAAAACGGCTGATTTTCGACAAAAGAGATAACACCCCCCCATTACGTCATGCTTCAGAAATGTGGAAAATGGTCCGTTTTCAAATGTTTTATTTTTGAACGTCAGTTCACATTTGTAGGTGGATCATCAGTGTTAGAGCTAAAATTAGCATGTTTAAAGTGATTTTCATGCTTCCAGGGGCTCGGGAAGTTAATTAAATACCATTTGGAGGCATTTAATGTTCGAGCAAAAACGGCTGATTTTCGACAAAAGAGATAACACCCCCCCATTACGTCATGCTTCAGAAATGTGGAAAATGGTCCGTTTTCAAATGTTTTATTTTTGAACGTCAGTTCACATTTGTAGGTGGATCATCAGTGTTAGAGCTAAAATTAGCATGTTTAAAGTGATTTTCATGCTTCCAGGGGCCCAAAACACAAGATTTATGGAATGGTTAAAAGTGCATGAAAATGGCCAATTTACTCACTCTGAGTTCTCAAAAAGGGTTTCTTCACCCCGGGAAGTTAATTAAATACCATTTGGAGGCATTTAATGTTCGAGCAAAAACGGCTGATTTTCGACAAAAGAGATAACACCCCCCCATTACGTCATGCTTCAGAAATGTGGAAAATGGTCCGTTTTCAAATGTTTTATTTTTGAACGTCAGTTCACATTTGTAGGTGGATCATCAGTGTTAGAGCTAAAATTAGCATGTTTAAAGTGATTTTCATGCTTCCAGGGGCCCAAAACACAAGATTTATGGAATGGTTAAAAGTGCATGAAAATGGCCAATTTACTCACTCTGAGTTCTCAAAAAGGGTTTCTTCACCCCGGGAAGTTAATTAAATACCATTTGGAGGCATTTAATGTTCGAGCAAAAACGGCTGATTTTCGACAAAAGAGATAACACCCCCCCATTACGTCATGCTTCAGAAATGTGGAAAATGGTCCGTTTTCAAATGTTTTATTTTTGAACGTCAGTTCACATTTGTAGGTGGATCATCAGTGTTAGAGCTAAAATTAGCATGTTTAAAGTGATTTTCATGCTTCCAGGGGCTCGGGAAGTGAAATAAATACCATTTGGAGGCATTTAATGTTCGAGCAAAAACGGCTGATTTTCGACAAAAGAGATAACACCCCCCCATTACGTCATGCTTCAGAAATGTGGAAAATGGTCCGTTTTCAAATGTTTTATTTTTGAACGTCAGTTCACATTTGTAGGTGGATCATCAGTGTTAGAGCTAAAATTAGCATGTTTAAAGTGATTTTCATGCTTCCAGGGGCTCGGGAAGTTAATTAAATACCATTTGGAGGCATTTAATGTTCGAGCAAAAACGGCTGATTTTCGACAAAAGAGATAACACCCCCCCATTACGTCATGCTTCAGAAATGTGGAAAATGGTCCGTTTTCAAATGTTTTATTTTTGAACGTCAGTTCACATTTGTAGGTGGATCATCAGTGTTAGAGCTAAAATTAGCATGTTTAAAGTGATTTTCATGCTTCCAGGGGCTCGGGAAGTTAATTAAATACCATTTGGAGGCATTTAATGTTCGAGCAAAAACGGCTGATTTTCGACAAAAGAGATAACACCCCCCCATTACGTCATGCTTCAGAAATGTGGAAAATGGTCCGTTTTCAAATGTTTTATTTTTGAACGTCAGTTCACATTTGTAGGTGGATCATCAGTGTTAGAGCTAAAATTAGCATGTTCAAAGTGATTTTCATGCTTCCAGGGGCCCAAAACACAAGATTTATGGAATGGTTAAAAGTGCATGAAAATGGCCAATTTACTCACTCTGAGTTCTCAAAAAGGGTTTCTTCACCCCGGGAAGTTAATTAAATACCATTTGGAGGCATTTAATGTTCGAGCAAAAACGGCTGATTTTCGACAAAAGAGATAACACCCCCCCCATTACGTCATGCTTCAGAAATGTGGAAAATGGTCCGTTTTCAAATGTTTTATTTTTGAACGTCAGTTCACATTTGTAGGTGGATCATCAGTGTTAGAGCTAAAATTAGCATGTTTAAAGTGATTTTCATGCTTCCAGGGGCCCAAAACCCAAGATTTATGGAATGGTTAAAAGTGCATGAAAATGGCCAATTTACTCACTCTGAGTTCTCAAAAAGGGTTTCTTCACCCCGGGAAGTTAATTAAATACCATTTGGAGGCATTTAATGTTCGAGCAAAAACGGCTGATTTTCGACAAAAGAGATAACACCCCCCCATTACGTCATGCTTCAGAAATGTGGAAAATGGTCCGTTTTCAAATGTTTTATTTTTGAACGTCAGTTCACATTTGTAGGTGGATCATCAGTGTTAGAGCTAAAATTAGCATGTTTAAAGTGATTTTCATGCTTCCAGGGGCCCAAAACACAAGCTTTATGGAATGGTTAAAAGTGCATGAAAATGGCCAATTTACTCACTCTGAGTTCTCAAAAAGGGTTTCTTCACCCCGGGAAGTTAATTAAATACCATTTGGAGGCATTTAATGTTCGAGCAAAAACGGCTGATTTTCGACAAAAGAGATAACACCCCCCCATTACGTCATGCTTCAGAAATGTGGAAAATGGTCCGTTTTCAAATGTTTTATTTTTGAACGTCAGTTCACATTTGTAGGTGGATCATCAGTGTTAGAGCTAAAATTAGCATGTTTAAAGTGATTTTCATGCTTCCAGGGGCCCAAAACACAAGATTTATGGAATGGTTAAAAGTGCATGAAAATGGCCAATTTACTCACTCTGAGTTCTCAAAAAGGGTTTCTTCACCCCGGGAAGTTAATTAAATACCATTTGGAGGCATTTAATGTTCGAGCAAAAACGGCTGATTTTCGACAAAAGAGATAACACCCCCCCATTACGTCATGCTTCAGAAATGTGGAAAATGGTCCGTTTTCAAATGTTTTATTTTTGAACGTCAGTTCACATTTGTAGGTGGATCATCAGTGTTAGAGCTAAAATTAGCATGTTTAAAGTGATTTTCATGCTTCCAGGGGCCCAAAACACAAGATTTATGGAATGGTTAAAAGTGCATGAAAATGGCCAATTTACTCACTCTGAGTTCTCAAAAAGGGTTTCTTCACCCCGGGAAGTTAATTAAATACCATTTGGAGGCATTTAATGTTCGAGCAAAAACGGCTGATTTTCGACAAAAGAGATAACACCCCCCCATTACGTCATGCTTCAGAAATGTGGAAAATGGTCCGTTTTCAAATGTTTTATTTTTGAACGTCAGTTCACATTTGTAGGTGGATCATCAGTGTTAGAGCTAAAATTAGCATGTTTAAAGTGATTTTCATGCTTCCAGGGGCTCGGGAAGTTAATTAAATACCATTTGGAGGCATTTAATGTTCGAGCAAAAACGGCTGATTTTCGACAAAAGAGATAACACCCCCCCATTACGTCATGCTTCAGAAATGTGGAAAATGGTCCGTTTTCAAATGTTTTATTTTTGAACGTCAGTTCACATTTGTAGGTGGATCATCAGTGTTAGAGCTAAAATTAGCATGTTTAAAGTGATTTTCATGCTTCCAGGTGCCCAAAACACAAGATTTATGGAATGGTTAAAAGTGCATGAAAATGGCCAATTTACTCACTCTGAGTTCTCAAAAAGGGTTTCTTCACCCCGGGAAGTTAATTAAATACCATTTGGAGGCATTTAATGTTCGAGCAAAAACGGCTGATTTTCGACAAAAGAGATAACACCCCCCCATTACGTCATGCTTCAGAAATGTGGAAAATGGTCCGTTTTCAAATGTTTTATTTTTGAACGTCAGTTCACATTTGTAGGTGGATCATCAGTGTTAGAGCTAAAATTAGCATGTTTAAAGTGATTTTCATGCTTCCAGGGGCCCAAAACACAAGATTTATGGAATGGTTAAAAGTGCATGAAAATGGCCAATTTACTCACTCTGAGTTCTCAAAAAGGGTTTCTTCACCCCGGGAAGTTAATTAAATACCATTTGGAGGCATTTAATGTTCGAGCAAAAACGGCTGATTTTCGACAAAAGAGATAACACCCCCCCATTACGTCATGCTTCAGAAATGTGGAAAATGGTCCGTTTTCAAATGTTTTATTTTTGAACGTCAGTTCACATTTGTAGGTGGATCATCAGTGTTAGAGCTAAAATTAGCATGTTTAAAGTGATTTTCATGCTTCCAGGGGCCCAAAACCCAAGATTTATGGAATGGTTAAAAGTGCATGAAAATGGCCAATTTACTCACTCTGAGTTCTCAAAAAGGGTTTCTTCACCCCGGGAAGTTAATTAAATACCATTTGGAGGCATTTAATGTTCGAGCAAAAACGGCTGATTTTCGACAAAAGAGATAACACCCCCCCATTACGTCATGCTTCAGAAATGTGGAAAATGGTCCGTTTTCAAATGTTTTATTTTTGAACGTCAGTTCACATTTGTAGGTGGATCATCAGTGTTAGAGCTAAAATTAGCATGTTTAAAGTGATTTTCATGCTTCCAGGGGCCCAAAACACAAGCTTTATGGAATGGTTAAAAGTGCATGAAAATGGCCAATTTACTCACTCTGAGTTCTCAAAAAGGGTTTCTTCACCCCGGGAAGTTAATTAAATACCATTTGGAGGCATTTAATGTTCGAGCAAAAACGGCTGATTTTCGACAAAAGAGATAACACCCCCCCATTACGTCATGCTTCAGAAATGTGGAAAATGGTCCGTTTTCAAATGTTTTATTTTTGAACGTCAGTTCACATTTGTAGGTGGATCATCAGTGTTAGAGCTAAAATTAGCATGTTTAAAGTGATTTTCATGCTTCCAGGGGCCCAAAACACAAGCTTTATGGAATGGTTAAAAGTGCATGAAAATGGCCAATTTACTCACTCTGAGTTCTCAAAAAGGGTTTCTTCACCCCGGGAAGTTAATTAAATACCATTTGGAGGCATTTAATGTTCGAGCAAAAACGGCTGATTTTCGACAAAAGAGATAACACCCCCCCATTACGTCATGCTTCAGAAATGTGGAAAATGGTCCGTTTTCAAATGTTTTATTTTTGAACGTCAGTTCACATTTGTAGGTGGATCATCAGTGTTAGAGCTAAAATTAGCATGTTTAAAGTGATTTTCATGCTTCCAGGGGCCCAAAACACAAGATTTATGGAATGGTTAAAAGTGCATGAAAATGGCCAATTTACTCACTCTGAGTTCTCAAAAAGGGTTTCTTCACCCCGGGAAGTTAATTAAATACCATTTGGAGGCATTTAATGTTCGAGCAAAAACGGCTGATTTTCGACAAAAGAGATAACACCCCCCCATTACGTCATGCTTCAGAAATGTGGAAAATGGTCCGTTTTCAAATGTTTTATTTTTGAACGTCAGTTCACATTTGTAGGTGGATCATCAGTGTTAGAGCTAAAATTAGCATGTTTAAAGTGATTTTCATGCTTCCAGGGGCCCAAAACACAAGATTTATGGAATGGTTAAAAGTGCATGAAAATGGCCAATTTACTCACTCTGAGTTCTCAAAAAGGGTTTCTTCACCCCGGGAAGTTAATTAAATACCATTTGGAGGCATTTAATGTTCGAGCAAAAACGGCTGATTTTCGACAAAAGAGATAACACCCCCCCATTACGTCATGCTTCAGAAATGTGGAAAATGGTCCGTTTTCAAATGTTTTATTTTTGAACGTCAGTTCACATTTGTAGGTGGATCATCAGTGTTAGAGCTAAAATTAGCATGTTTAAAGTGATTTTCATGCTTCCAGGGGCTCGGGAAGTTAATTAAATACCATTTGGAGGCATTTAATGTTCGAGCAAAAACGGCTGATTTTCGACAAAAGAGATAACACCCCCCCATTACGTCATGCTTCAGAAATGTGGAAAATGGTCCGTTTTCAAATGTTTTATTTTTGAACGTCAGTTCACATTTGTAGGTGGATCATCAGTGTTAGAGCTAAAATTAGCATGTTTAAAGTGATTTTCATGCTTCCAGGGGCCCAAAACACAAGATTTATGGAATGGTTAAAAGTGCATGAAAATGGCCAATTTACTCACTCTGAGTTCTCAAAAAGGGTTTCTTCACCCCGGGAAGTTAATTAAATACCATTTGGAGGCATTTAATGTTCGAGCAAAAACGGCTGATTTTCGACAAAAGAGATAACACCCCCCATTACGTCATGCTTCAGAAATGTGGAAAATGGTCCGTTTTCAAATGTTTTATTTTTGAATGTCAGTTCACATTTGTAGGTGGATCATCAGTGTTAGAGCTAAAATTAGCATGTTTAAAGTGATTTTCATGCTTCCAGGGGCCCAAAACACAAGATTTATGGAATGGTTAAAAGTGCATGAAAATGGCCAATTTACTCACTCTGAGTTCTCAAAAAGGGTTTCTTCACCCCGGGAAGTTAATTAAATACCATTTGGAGGCATTTAATGTTCGAGCAAAAACGGCTGATTTTCGACAAAAGAGATAACACCCCCCCATTACGTCATGCTTCAGAAATGTGGAAAATGGTCCGTTTTCAAATGTTTTATTTTTGAACGTCAGTTCACATTTGTAGGTGGATCATCAGTGTTAGAGCTAAAATTAGCATGTTTAAAGTGATTTTCATGCTTCCAGGGGCCCAAAACACAAGATTTATGGAATGGTTAAAAGTGCATGAAAATGGCCAATTTACTCACTCTGAGTTCTCAAAAAGGGTTTCTTCACCCCGGGAAGTTAATTAAATACCATTTGGAGGCATTTAATGTTCGAGCAAAAACGGCTGATTTTCGACAAAAGAGATAACACCCCCCCATTACGTCATGCTTCAGAAATGTGGAAAATGGTCCGTTTTCAAATGTTTTATTTTTGAACGTCAGTTCACATTTGTAGGTGGATCATCAGTGTTAGAGCTAAAATTAGCATGTTTAAAGTGATTTTCATGCTTCCAGGGGCTCGGGAAGTTAATTAAATACCATTTGGAGGCATTTAATGTTCGAGCAAAAACGGCTGATTTTCGACAAAAGAGATAACACCCCCCCATTACGTCATGCTTCAGAAATGTGGAAAATGGTCCGTTTTCAAATGTTTTATTTTTGAACGTCAGTTCACATTTGTAGGTGGATCATCAGTGTTAGAGCTAAAATTAGCATGTTTAAAGTGATTTTCATGCTTCCAGGGGCCCAAAACACAAGCTTTATGGAATGGTTAAAAGTGCATGAAAATGGCCAATTTACTCACTCTGAGTTCTCAAAAAGGGTTTCTTCACCCCGGGAAGTTAATTAAATACCATTTGGAGGCATTTAATGTTCGAGCAAAAACGGCTGATTTTCGACAAAAGAGATAACACCCCCCCATTACGTCATGCTTCAGAAATGTGGAAAATGGTCCGTTTTCAAATGTTTTATTTTTGAACGTCAGTTCACATTTGTAGGTGGATCATCAGTGTTAGAGCTAAAATTAGCATGTTTAAAGTGATTTTCATGCTTCCAGGGGCCCAAAACACAAGATTTATGGAATGGTTAAAAGTGCATGAAAATGGCCAATTTACTCACTCTGAGTTCTCAAAAAGGGTTTCTTCACCCCGGGAAGTTAATTAAATACCATTTGGAGGCATTTAATGTTCGAGCAAAAACGGCTGATTTTCGACAAAAGAGATAACACCCCCCCATTACGTCATGCTTCAGAAATGTGGAAAATGGTCCGTTTTCAAATGTTTTATTTTTGAACGTCAGTTCACATTTGTAGGTGGATCATCAGTGTTAGAGCTAAAATTAGCATGTTTAAAGTGATTTTCATGCTTCCAGGGGCCCAAAACACAAGATTTATGGAATGGTTAAAAGTGCATGAAAATGGCCAATTTACTCACTCTGAGTTCTCAAAAAGGGTTTCTTCACCCCGGGAAGTTAATTAAATACCATTTGGAGGCATTTAATGTTCGAGCAAAAACGGCTGATTTTCGACAAAAGAGATAACACCCCCCCATTACGTCATGCTTCAGAAATGTGGAAAATGGTCCGTTTTCAAATGTTTTATTTTTGAACGTCAGTTCACATTTGTAGGTGGATCATCAGTGTTAGAGCTAAAATTAGCATGTTTAAAGTGATTTTCATGCTTCCAGGGGCTCGGGAAGTTAATTAAATACCATTTGGAGGCATTTAATGTTCGAGCAAAAACGGCTGATTTTCGACAAAAGAGATAACACCCCCCCATTACGTCATGCTTCAGAAATGTGGAAAATGGTCCGTTTTCAAATGTTTTATTTTTGAACGTCAGTTCACATTTGTAGGTGGATCATCAGTGTTAGAGCTAAAATTAGCATGTTTAAAGTGATTTTCATGCTTCCAGGGGCCCAAAACACAAGATTTATGGAATGGTTAAAAGTGCATGAAAATGGCCAATTTACTCACTCTGAGTTCTCAAAAAGGGTTTCTTCACCCCGGGAAGTTAATTAAATACCATTTGGAGGCATTTAATGTTCGAGCAAAAACGGCTGATTTTCGACAAAAGAGATAACACCCCCCCATTACGTCATGCTTCAGAAATGTGGAAAATGGTCCGTTTTCAAATGTTTTATTTTTGAACGTCAGTTCACATTTGTAGGTGGATCATCAGTGTTAGAGCTAAAATTAGCATGTTTAAAGTGATTTTCATGCTTCCAGGGGCTCGGGAAGTTAATTAAATACCATTTGGAGGCATTTAATGTTCGAGCAAAAACGGCTGATTTTCGACAAAAGAGATAACACCCCCCCATTACGTCATGCTTCAGAAATGTGGAAAATGGTCCGTTTTCAAATGTTTTATTTTTGAACGTCAGTTCACATTTGTAGGTGGATCATCAGTGTTAGAGCTAAAATTAGCATGTTTAAAGTGATTTTCATGCTTCCAGGGGCCCAAAACACAAGATTTATGGAATGGTTAAAAGTGCATGAAAATGGCCAATTTACTCACTCTGAGTTCTCAAAAAGGGTTTCTTCACCCCGGGAAGTTAATTAAATACCATTTGGAGGCATTTAATGTTCGAGCAAAAACGGCTGATTTTCGACAAAAGAGATAACACCCCCCCATTACGTCATGCTTCAGAAATGTGGAAAATGGTCCGTTTTCAAATGTTTTATTTTTGAACGTCAGTTCACATTTGTAGGTGGATCATCAGTGTTAGAGCTCAAATTAGCATGTTTAAAGTGATTTTCATGCTTCCAGGGGCTCGGGAAGTTAATTAAATACCATTTGGAGGCATTTAATGTTCGAGCAAAAACGGCTGATTTTCGACAAAAGAGATAACACCCCCCCATTACGTCATGCTTCAGAAATGTGGAAAATGGTCCGTTTTCAAATGTTTTATTTTTGAACGTCAGTTCACATTTGTAGGTGGATCATCAGTGTTAGAGCTAAAATTAGCATGTTTAAAGTGATTTTCATGCTTCCAGGGGCTCGGGAAGTGAAATAAATACCATTTGGAGGCATTTAATGTTCGAGCAAAAACGGCTGATTTTCGACAAAAGAGATAACACCCCCCCATTACGTCATGCTTCAGAAATGTGGAAAATGGTCCGTTTTCAAATGTTTTATTTTTGAACGTCAGTTCACATTTGTAGGTGGATCATCAGTGTTAGAGCTAAAATTAGCATGTTTAAAGTGATTTTCATGCTTCCAGGGGCTCGGGAAGTTAATTAAATACCATTTGGAGGCATTTAATGTTCGAGCAAAAACGGCTGATTTTCGACAAAAGAGATAACACCCCCCCATTACGTCATGCTTCAGAAATGTGGAAAATGGTCCGTTTTCAAATGTTTTATTTTTGAACGTCAGTTCACATTTGTAGGTGGATCATCAGTGTTAGAGCAAAAATTAGCATGTTTAAAGTGATTTTCATGCTTCCAGGGGCCCAAAACACAAGATTTATGGAATGGTTAAAAGTGCATGAAAATGGCCAATTTACTCACTCTGAGTTCTCAAAAAGGGTTTCTTCACCCCGGGAAGTTAATTAAATACCATTTGGAGGCATTTAATGTTCGAGCAAAAACGGCTGATTTTCGACAAAAGAGATAACACCCCCCCATTACGTCATGCTTCAGAAATGTGGAAAATGGTCCGTTTTCAAATGTTTTATTTTTGAACGTCAGTTCACATTTGTAGGTGGATCATCAGTGTTAGAGCTAAAATTAGCATGTTTAAAGTGATTTTCATGCTTCCAGGGGCTCGGGAAGTTAATTAAATACCATTTGGAGGCATTTAATGTTCGAGCAAAAACGGCTGATTTTCGACAAAAGAGATAACACCCCCCCATTACGTCATGCTTCAGAAATGTGGAAAATGGTCCGTTTTCAAATGTTTTATTTTTGAACGTCAGTTCACATTTGTAGGTGGATCATCAGTGTTAGAGCTAAAATTAGCATGTTTAAAGTGATTTTCATGCTTCCAGGGGCCCAAAACACAAGATTTATGGAATGGTTAAAAGTGCATGAAAATGGCCAATTTACTCACTCTGAGTTCTCAAAAAGGGTTTCTTCACCCCGGGAAGTTAATTAAATACCATTTGGAGGCATTTAATGTTCGAGCAAAAACGGCTGATTTTCGACAAAAGAGATAACACCCCCCCATTACGTCATGCTTCAGAAATGTGGAAAATGGTCCGTTTTCAAATGTTTTATTTTTGAACGTCAGTTCACATTTGTAGGTGGATCATCAGTGTTAGAGCTAAAATTAGCATGTTTAAAGTGATTTTCATGCTTCCAGGGGCCCAAAACCCAAGATTTATGGAATGGTTAAAAGTGCATGAAAATGGCCAATTTACTCACTCTGAGTTCTCAAAAAGGGTTTCTTCACCCCGGGAAGTTAATTAAATACCATTTGGAGGCATTTAATGTTCGAGCAAAAACGGCTGATTTTCGACAAAAGAGATAACACCCCCCCATTACGTCATGCTTCAGAAATGTGGAAAATGGTCCGTTTTCAAATGTTTTATTTTTGAACGTCAGTTCACATTTGTAGGTGGATCATCAGTGTTAGAGCTAAAATTAGCATGTTTAAAGTGATTTTCATGCTTCCAGGGGCTCGGGAAGTTAATTAAATACCATTTGGAGGCATTTAATGTTCGAGCAAAAACGGCTGATTTTCGACAAAAGAGATAACACCCCCCCATTACGTCATGCTTCAGAAATGTGGAAAATGGTCCGTTTTCAAATGTTTTATTTTTGAACGTCAGTTCACATTTGTAGGTGGATCATCAGTGTTAGAGCTAAAATTAGCATGTTTAAAGTGATTTTCATGCTTCCAGGGGCCCAAAACACAAGATTTATGGAATGGTTAAAAGTGCATGAAAATGGCCAATTTACTCACTCTGAGTTCTCAAAAAGGGTTTCTTCACCCCGGGAAGTTAATTAAATACCATTTGGATGCATTTAATGTTCGAGCAAAAACGGCTGATTTTCGACAAAAGAGATAACACCCCCCCATTACGTCATGCTTCAGAAATGTGGAAAATGGTCCGTTTTCAAATGTTTTATTTTTGAACGTCAGTTCACATTTGTAGGTGGATCATCAGTGTTAGAGCTAAAATTAGCATGTTTAAAGTGATTTTCATGCTTCCAGGGGCCCAAAACCCAAGATTTATGGAATGGTTAAAAGTGCATGAAAATGGCCAATTTACTCACTCTGAGTTCTCAAAAAGGGTTTCTTCACCCCGGGAAGTTAATTAAATACCATTTGGAGGCATTTAATGTTCGAGCAAAAACGGCTGATTTTCGACAAAAGAGATAACACCCCCCCATTACGTCATGCTTCAGAAATGTGGAAAATGGTCCGTTTTCAAATGTTTTATTTTTGAACGTCAGTTCACATTTGTAGGTGGATCATCAGTGTTAGAGCTAAAATTAGCATGTTTAAAGTGATTTTCATGCTTCCAGGGGCCCAAAACACAAGCTTTATGGAATGGTTAAAAGTGCATGAAAATGGCCAATTTACTCACTCTGAGTTCTCAAAAAGGGTTTCTTCACCCCGGGAAGTTAATTAAATACCATTTGGAGGCATTTAATGTTCGAGCAAAAACGGCTGATTTTCGACAAAAGAGATAACACCCCCCCCCATTACGTCATGCTTCAGAAATGTGGAAAATGGTCCGTTTTCAAATGTTTTATTTTTGAACGTCAGTTCACATTTGTAGGTGGATCATCAGTGTTAGAGCTAAAATTAGCATGTTTAAAGTGATTTTCATGCTTCCAGGGGCCCAAAACACAAGCTTTATGGAATGGTTAAAAGTGCATGAAAATGGCCAATTTACTCACTCTGAGTTCTCAAAAAGGGTTTCTTCACCCCGGGAAGTTAATTAAATACCATTTGGAGGCATTTAATGTTCGAGCAAAAACGGCTGATTTTCGACAAAAGAGATAACACCCCCCCATTACGTCATGCTTCAGAAATGTGGAAAATGGTCCGTTTTCAAATGTTTTATTTTTGAACGTCAGTTCACATTTGTAGGTGGATCATCAGTGTTAGAGCTAAAATTAGCATGTTTAAAGTGATTTTCATGCTTCCAGGGGCCCAAAACACAAGATTTATGGAATGGTTAAAAGTGCATGAAAATGGCCAATTTACTCACTCTGAGTTCTCAAAAAGGGTTTCTTCACCCCGGGAAGTTAATTAAATACCATTTGGAGGCATTTAATGTTCGAGCAAAAACGGCTGATTTTCGACAAAAGAGATAACACCCCCCCATTACGTCATGCTTCAGAAATGTGGAAAATGGTCCGTTTTCAAATGTTTTATTTTTGAACGTCAGTTCACATTTGTAGGTGGATCATCAGTGTTAGAGCTAAAATTAGCATGTTTAAAGTGATTTTCATGCTTCCAGGGGCCCAAAACACAAGATTTATGGAATGGTTAAAAGTGCATGAAAATGGCCAGTTTACTCACTCTGAGTTCTCAAAAAGGGTTTCTTCACCCCGGGAAGTTAATTAAATACCATTTGGAGGCATTTAATGTTCGAGCAAAAACGGCTGATTTTCGACAAAAGAGATAACACCCCCCCATTACGTCATGCTTCAGAAATGTGGAAAATGGTCCGTTTTCAAATGTTTTATTTTTGAACGTCAGTTCACATTTGTAGGTGGATCATCAGTGTTAGAGCTAAAATTAGCATGTTTAAAGTGATTTTCATGCTTCCAGGGGCTCGGGAAGTTAATTAAATACCATTTGGAGGCATTTAATGTTCGAGCAAAAACGGCTGATTTTCGACAAAAGAGATAACACCCCCCCATTACGTCATGCTTCAGAAATGTGGAAAATGGTCCGTTTTCAAATGTTTTATTTTTGAACGTCAGTTCACATTTGTAGGTGGATCATCAGTGTTAGAGCTAAAATTAGCATGTTTAAAGTGATTTTCATGCTTCCAGGGGCCCAAAACACAAGATTTATGGAATGGTTAAAAGTGCATGAAAATGGCCAATTTACTCACTCTGAGTTCTCAAAAAGGGTTTCTTCACCCCGGGAAGTTAATTAAATACCATTTGGAGGCATTTAATGTTCGAGCAAAAACGGCTGATTTTCGACAAAAGAGATAACACCCCCCCATTACGTCATGCTTCAGAAATGTGGAAAATGGTCCGTTTTCAAATGTTTTATTTTTGAACGTCAGTTCACATTTGTAGGTGGATCATCAGTGTTAGAGCTAAAATTAGCATGTTTAAAGTGATTTTCATGCTTCCAGGGGCCCAAAACACAAGATTTATGGAATGGTTAAAAGTGCATGAAAATGGCCAATTTACTCACTCTGAGTTCTCAAAAAGGGTTTCTTCACCCCGGGAAGTTAATTAAATACCATTTGGAGGCATTTAATGTTCGAGCAAAAACGGCTGATTTTCGACAAAAGAGATAACACCCCCCCATTACGTCATGCTTCAGAAATGTGGAAAATGGTCCGTTTTCAAATGTTTTATTTTTGAACGTCAGTTCACATTTGTAGGTGGATCATCAGTGTTAGAGCTAAAATTAGCATGTTTAAAGTGATTTTCATGCTTCCAGGGGCCCAAAACACAAGATTTATGGAATGGTTAAAAGTGCATGAAAATGGCCAATTTACTCACTCTGAGTTCTCAAAAAGGGGTTCTTCACCCCGGGAAGTTAATTAAATACCATTTGGAGGCATTTAATGTTCGAGCAAAAACGGCTGATTTTCGACAAAAGAGATAACACCCCCCCATTACGTCATGCTTCAGAAATGTGGAAAATGGTCCGTTTTCAAATGTTTTATTTTTGAACGTCAGTTCACATTTGTAGGTGGATCATCAGTGTTAGAGCTAAAATTAGCATGTTTAAAGTGATTTTCATGCTTCCAGGGGCTCGGGAAGTTAATTAAATACCATTTGGAGGCATTTAATGTTCGAGCAAAAACGGCTGATTTTCGACAAAAGAGATAACACCCCCCCATTACGTCATGCTTCAGAAATGTGGAAAATGGTCCGTTTTCAAATGTTTTATTTTTGAACGTCAGTTCACATTTGTAGGTGGATCATCAGTGTTAGAGCTAAAATTAGCATGTTTAAAGTGATTTTCATGCTTCCAGGGGCCCAAAACACAAGATTTATGGAATGGTTAAAAGTGCATGAAAATGGCCAATTTACTCACTCTGAGTTCTCAAAAAGGGTTTCTTCACCCCGGGAAGTTAATTAAATACCATTTGGAGGCATTTAATGTTCGAGCAAAAACGGCTGATTTTCGACAAAAGAGATAACACCCCCCCATTACGTCATGCTTCAGAAATGTGGAAAATGGTCAGTTTTCAAATGTTTTATTTTTGAACGTCAGTTCACATTTGTAGGTGGATCATCAGTGTTAGAGCTAAAATTAGCATGTTTAAAGTGATTTTCATGCTTCCAGGGGCCCAAAACACAAGATTTATGGAATGGTTAAAAGTGCATGAAAATGGCCAATTTACTCACTCTGAGTTCTCAAAAAGGGTTTCTTCACCCCGGGAAGTTAATTAAATACCATTTGGAGGCATTTAATGTTCGAGCAAAAACGGCTGATTTTCGACAAAAGAGATAACACCCCCCCATTACGTCATGCTTCAGAAATGTGGAAAATGGTCCGTTTTCAAATGTTTTATTTTTGAACGTCAGTTCACATTTGTAGGTGGATCATCAGTGTTAGAGCTAAAATTAGCATGTTTAAAGTGATTTTCATGCTTCCAGGGGTTCGGGAAGTTAATTAAATACCATTTGGAGGCATTTAATGTTCGAGCAAAAACGGCTGATTTTCGACAAAAGAGATAACACCCCCCCATTACGTCATGCTTCAGAAATGTGGAAAATGGTCCGTTTTCAAATGTTTTATTTTTGAACGTCAGTTCACATTTGTAGGTGGATCATCAGTGTTAGAGCTAAAATTAGCATGTTTAAAGTGATTTTCATGCTTCCAGGTGCCCAAAACACAAGATTTATGGAATGGTTAAAAGTGCATGAAAATGGCCAATTTACTCACTCTGAGTTCTCAAAAAGGGTTTCTTCACCCCGGGAAGTTAATTAAATACCATTTGGAGGCATTTAATGTTCGAGCAAAAACGGCTGATTTTCGACAAAAGAGATAACACCCCCCCATTACGTCATGCTTCAGAAATGTGGAAAATGGTCCGTTTTCAAATGTTTTATTTTTGAACGTCAGTTCACATTTGTAGGTGGATCATCAGTGTTAGAGCTAAAATTAGCATGTTTAAAGTGATTTTCATGCTTCCAGGGGCCCAAAACACAAGCTTTATGGAATGGTTAAAAGTGCATGAAAATGGCCAATTTACTCACTCTGAGTTCTCAAAAAGGGTTTCTTCACCCCGGGAAGTTAATTAAATACCATTTGGAGGCATTTAATGTTCGAGCAAAAACGGCTGATTTTCGACAAAAGAGATAACACCCCCCCATTACGTCATGCTTCAGAAATGTGGAAAATGGTCCGTTTTCAAATGTTTTATTTTTGAACGTCAGTTCACATTTGTAGGTGGATCATCAGTGTTAGAGCTAAAATTAGCATGTTTAAAGTGATTTTCATGCTTCCAGGGGCCCAAAACACAAGCTTTATGGAATGGTTAAAAGTGCATGAAAATGGCCAATTTACTCACTCTGAGTTCTCAAAAAGGGTTTCTTCACCCCGGGAAGTTAATTAAATACCATTTGGAGGCATTTAATGTTCGAGCAAAAACGGCTGATTTTCGACAAAAGAGATAACACCCCCCCATTACCTCATGCTTCAGAAATGTGGAAAATGGTCCGTTTTCAAATGTTTTATTTTTGAACGTCAGTTCACATTTGTAGGTGGATCATCAGTGTTAGAGCTAAAATTAGCATGTTTAAAGTGATTTTCATGCTTCCAGGGGCCCAAAACACAAGATTTATGGAATGGTTAAAAGTGCATGAAAATGGCCAATTTACTCACTCTGAGTTCTCAAAAAGGGTTTCTTCACCCCGGGAAGTTAATTAAATACCATTTGGAGGCATTTAATGTTCGAGCAAAAACGGCTGATTTTCGACAAAAGAGATAACACCCCCCCATTACGTCATGCTTCAGAAATGTGGAAAATGGTCCGTTTTCAAATGTTTTATTTTTGAACGTCAGTTCACATTTGTAGGTGGATCATCAGTGTTAGAGCTAAAATTAGCATGTTTAAAGTGATTTTCATGCTTCCAGGGGCCCAAAACACAAGATTTATGGAATGGTTAAAAGTGCATGAAAATGGCCAATTTACTCACTCTGAGTTCTCAAAAAGGGTTTCTTCACCCCGGGAAGTTAATTAAATACCATTTGGAGGCATTTAATGTTCGAGCAAAAACGGCTGATTTTCGACAAAAGAGATAACACCCCCCCATTACGTCATGCTTCAGAAATGTGGAAAATGGTCCGTTTTCAAATGTTTTATTTTTGAACGTCAGTTCACATTTGTAGGTGGATCATCAGTGTTAGAGCTAAAATTAGCATGTTTAAAGTGATTTTCATGCTTCCAGGGGCTCGGGAAGTTAATTAAATACCATTTGGAGGCATTTAATGTTCGAGCAAAAACGGCTGATTTTCGACAAAAGAGATAACACCCCCCCATTACGTCATGCTTCAGAAATGTGGAAAATGGTCCGTTTTCAAATGTTTTATTTTTGAACGTCAGTTCACATTTGTAGGTGGATCATCAGTGTTAGAGCTAAAATTAGCATGTTTAAAGTGATTTTCATGCTTCCAGGGGCCCAAAACACAAGATTTATGGAATGGTTAAAAGTGCATGAAAATGGCCAATTTACTCACTCTGAGTTCTCAAAAAGGGTTTCTTCACCCCGGGAAGTTAATTAAATACCATTTGGAGGCATTTAATGTTCGAGCAAAAACGGCTGATTTTCGACAAAAGAGATAACACCCCCCATTACGTCATGCTTCAGAAATGTGGAAAATGGTCCGTTTTCAAATGTTTTATTTTTGAATGTCAGTTCACATTTGTAGGTGGATCATCAGTGTTAGAGCTAAAATTAGCATGTTTAAAGTGATTTTCATGCTTCCAGGGGCCCAAAACACAAGATTTATGGAATGGTTAAAAGTGCATGAAAATGGCCAATTTACTCACTCTGAGTTCTCAAAAAGGGTTTCTTCACCCCGGGAAGTTAATTAAATACCATTTGGAGGCATTTAATGTTCGAGCAAAAACGGCTGATTTTCGACAAAAGAGATAACACCCCCCCATTACGTCATGCTTCAGAAATGTGGAAAATGGTCCGTTTTCAAATGTTTTATTTTTGAACGTCAGTTCACATTTGTAGGTGGATCATCAGTGTTAGAGCTAAAATTAGCATGTTTAAAGTGATTTTCATGCTTCCAGGGGCCCAAAACACAAGATTTATGGAATGGTTAAAAGTGCATGAAAATGGCCAATTTACTCACTCTGAGTTCTCAAAAAGGGTTTCTTCACCCCGGGAAGTTAATTAAATACCATTTGGAGGCATTTAATGTTCGAGCAAAAACGGCTGATTTTCGACAAAAGAGATAACACCCCCCCATTACGTCATGCTTCAGAAATGTGGAAAATGGTCCGTTTTCAAATGTTTTATTTTTGAACGTCAGTTCACATTTGTAGGTGGATCATCAGTGTTAGAGCTAAAATTTGCATGTTTAAAGTGATTTTCATGCTTCCAGGGGCTCGGGAAGTTAATTAAATACCATTTGGAGGCATTTAATGTTCGAGCAAAAACGGCTGATTTTCGACAAAAGAGATAACACCCCCCCATTACGTCATGCTTCAGAAATGTGGAAAATGGTCCGTTTTCAAATGTTTTATTTTTGAACGTCAGTTCACATTTGTAGGTGGATCATCAGTGTTAGAGCTAAAATTAGCATGTTTAAAGTGATTTTCATGCTTCCAGGGGCCCAAAACACAAGATTTATGGAATGGTTAAAAGTGCATGAAAATGGCCAATTTACTCACTCTGAGTTCTCAAAAAGGGTTTCTTCACCCCGGGAAGTTAATTAAATAACATTTGGAGGCATTTAATGTTCGAGCAAAAACGGCTGATTTTCGACAAAAGAGATAACACCCCCCCATTACGTCATGCTTCAGAAATGTGGAAAATGGTCAGTTTTCAAATGTTTTATTTTTGAACGTCAGTTCACATTTGTAGGTGGATCATCAGTGTTAGAGCTAAAATTAGCATGTTTAAAGTGATTTTCATGCTTCCAGGGGCCCAAAACACAAGATTTATGGAATGGTTAAAAGTGCATGAAAATGGCCAATTTACTCACTCTGAGTTCTCAAAAAGGGTTTCTTCACCCCGGGAAGTTAATTAAATACCATTTGGAGGCATTTAATGTTCGAGCAAAAACGGCTGATTTTCGACAAAAGAGATAACACCCCCCCATTACGTCATGCTTCAGAAATGTGGAAAATGGTCCGTTTTCAAATGTTTTATTTTTGAACGTCAGTTCACATTTGTAGGTGGATCATCAGTGTTAGAGCTAAAATTAGCATGTTTAAAGTGATTTTCATGCTTCCAGGGGCTCGGGAAGTTAATTAAATACCATTTGGAGGCATTTAATGTTCGAGCAAAAACGGCTGATTTTCGACAAAAGAGATAACACCCCCCCATTACGTCATGCTTCAGAAATGTGGAAAATGGTCCGTTTTCAAATGTTTTATTTTTGAATGTCAGTTCACATTTGTAGGTGGATCATCAGTGTTAGAGCTAAAATTAGCATGTTTAAAGTGATTTTCATGCTTCCAGGGGCCCAAAACACAAGATTTATGGAATGGTTAAAAGTGCATGAAAATGGCCAATTTACTCACTCTGAGTTCTCAAAAAGGGTTTCTTCACCCCGGGAAGTTAATTAAATACCATTTGGAGGCATTTAATGTTCGAGCAAAAACGGCTGATTTTCGACAAAAGAGATAACACCCCCCCATTACGTCATGCTTCAGAAATGTGGAAAATGGTCAGTTTTCAAATGTTTTATTTTTGAACGTCAGTTCACATTTGTAGGTGGATCATCAGTGTTAGAGCTAAAATTAGCATGTTTAAAGTGATTTTCATGCTTCCAGGGGCCCAAAACACAAGATTTATGGAATGGTTAAAAGTGCATGAAAATGGCCAATTTACTCACTCTGAGTTCTCAAAAAGGGTTTCTTCACCCCGGGAAGTTAATTAAATACCATTTGGAGGCATTTAATGTTCGAGCAAAAACGGCTGATTTTCGACAAAAGAGATAACACCCCCCCATTACGTCATGCTTCAGAAATGTGGAAAATGGTCCGTTTTCAAATGTTTTATTTTTGAACGTCAGTTCACATTTGTAGGTGGATCATCAGTGTTGGAGCTAAAATTAGCATGTTTAAAGTGATTTTCATGCTTCCAGGGGCTCGGGAAGTTAATTAAATACCATTTGGAGGCATTTAATGTTCGAGCAAAAACGGCTGATTTTCGACAAAAGAGATAACACCCCCCCATTACGTCATGCTTCAGAAATGTGGAAAATGGTCCGTTTTCAAATGTTTTATTTTTGAACGTCAGTTCACATTTGTAGGTGGATCATCAGTGTTAGAGCTAAAATTAGCATGTTTAAAGTGATTTTCATGCTTCCAGGGGCCCAAAACACAAGATTTATGGAATGGTTAAAAGTGCATGAAAATGGCCAATTTACTCACTCTGAGTTCTCAAAAAGGGTTTCTTCACCCCGGGAAGTTAATTAAATACCATTTGGAGGCATTTAATGTTCGAGCAAAAACGGCTGATTTTCGACAAAAGAGATAACACCCCCCCATTACGTCATGCTTCAGAAATGTGGAAAATGGTCCGTTTTCAAATGTTTTATTTTTGAACGTCAGTTCACATTTGTAGGTGGATCATCAGTGTTAGAGCTAAAATTAGCATGTTTAAAGTGATTTTCATGCTTCCAGGGGCCCAAAACACAAGATTTATGGAATGGTTAAAAGTGCATGAAAATGGCCAATTTACTCACTCTGAGTTCTCAAAAAGGGTTTCTTCACCCCGGGAAGTTAATTAAATACCATTTGGAGGCATTTAATGTTCGAGCAAAAACGGCTGATTTTCGACAAAAGAGATAACACCCCCCCATTACGTCATGCTTCAGAAATGTGGAAAATGGTCCGTTTTCAAATGTTTTATTTTTGAACGTCAGTTCACATTTGTAGGTGGATCATCAGTGTTAGAGCTAAAATTAGCATGTTTAAAGTGATTTTCATGCTTCCAGGGGCTCGGGAAGTGAAATAAATACCATTTGGAGGCATTTAATGTTCGAGCAAAAACGGCTGATTTTCGACAAAAGAGATAACACCCCCCCATTACGTCATGCTTCAGAAATGTGGAAAATGGTCCGTTTTCAAATGTTTTATTTTTGAACGTCAGTTCACATTTGTAGGTGGATCATCAGTGTTAGAGCTAAAATTAGCATGTTTAAAGTGATTTTCATGCTTCCAGGGGCTCGGGAAGTTAATTAAATACCATTTGGAGGCATTTAATGTTCGAGCAAAAACGGCTGATTTTCGACAAAAGAGTTAACACCCCCCCATTACGTCATGCTTCAGAAATGTGGAAAATGGTCCGTTTTCAAATGTTTTATTTTTGAACGTCAGTTCACATTTGTAGGTGGATCATCAGTGTTAGAGCTAAAATTAGCATGTTTAAAGTGATTTTCATGCTTCCAGGGGCTCGGGAAGTTAATTAAATACCATTTGGAGGCATTTAATGTTCGAGCAAAAACGGCTGATTTTCGACAAAAGAGATAACACCCCCCCATTACGTCATGCTTCAGAAATGTGGAAAATGGTCCGTTTTCAAATGTTTTATTTTTGAACGTCAGTTCACATTTGTAGGTGGATCATCAGTGTTAGAGCTAAAATTAGCATGTTCAAAGTGATTTTCATGCTTCCAGGGGCCCAAAACACAAGATTTATGGAATGGTTAAAAGTGCATGAAAATGGCCAATTTACTCACTCTGAGTTCTCAAAAAGGGTTTCTTCACCCCGGGAAGTTAATTAAATACCATTTGGAGGCATTTAATGTTCGAGCAAAAACGGCTGATTTTCGACAAAAGAGATAACACTCCCCCCATTACGTCATGCTTCAGAAATGTGGAAAATGGTCCGTTTTCAAATGTTTTATTTTTGAACGTCAGTTCACATTTGTAGGTGGATCATCAGTGTTAGAGCTAAAATTAGCATGTTTAAAGTGATTTTCATGCTTCCAGGGGCCCAAAACCCAAGATTTATGGAATGGTTAAAAGTGCATGAAAATGGCCAATTTACTCACTCTGAGTTCTCAAAAAGGGTTTCTTCACCCCGGGAAGTTAATTAAATACCATTTGGAGGCATTTAATGTTCGAGCAAAAACGGCTGATTTTCGACAAAAGAGATAACACCCCCCCATTACGTCATGCTTCAGAAATGTGGAAAATGGTCCGTTTTCAAATGTTTTATTTTTGAACGTCAGTTCACATTTGTAGGTGGATCATCAGTGTTAGAGCTAAAATTAGCATGTTTAAAGTGATTTTCATGCTTCCAGGGGCCCAAAACACAAGCTTTATGGAATGGTTAAAAGTGCATGAAAATGGCCAATTTACTCACTCTGAGTTCTCAAAAAGGGTTTCTTCACCCCGGGAAGTTAATTAAATACCATTTGGAGGCATTTAATGTTCGAGCAAAAACGGCTGATTTTCGACAAAAGAGATAACACCCCCCCATTACGTCATGCTTCAGAAATGTGGAAAATGGTCCGTTTTCAAATGTTTTATTTTTGAACGTCAGTTCACATTTGTAGGTGGATCATCAGTGTTAGAGCTAAAATTAGCATGTTTAAAGTGATTTTCATGCTTCCAGGGGCCCAAAACACAAGATTTATGGAATGGTTAAAAGTGCATGAAAATGGCCAATTTACTCACTCTGAGTTCTCAAAAAGGGTTTCTTCACCCCGGGAAGTTAATTAAATACCATTTGGAGGCATTTAATGTTCGAGCAAAAACGGCTGATTTTCGACAAAAGAGATAACACCCCCCCATTACGTCATGCTTCAGAAATGTGGAAAATGGTCCGTTTTCAAATGTTTTATTTTTGAATGTCAGTTCACATTTGTAGGTGGATCATCAGTGTTAGAGCTAAAATTAGCATGTTTAAAGTGATTTTCATGCTTCCAGGGGCCCAAAACACAAGATTTATGGAATGGTTAAAAGTGCATGAAAATGGCCAATTTACTCACTCTGAGTTCTCAAAAAGGGTTTCTTCACCCCGGGAAGTTAATTAAATACCATTTGGAGGCATTTAATGTTCGAGCAAAAACGGCTGATTTTCGACAAAAGAGATAACACCCCCCCATTACGTCATGCTTCAGAAATGTGGAAAATGGTCCGTTTTCAAATGTTTTATTTTTGAACGTCAGTTCACATTTGTAGGTGGATCATCAGTGTTAGAGCTAAAATTAGCATGTTTAAAGTGATTTTCATGCTTCCAGGGGCTCGGGAAGTTAATTAAATACCATTTGGAGGCATTTAATGTTCGAGCAAAAACGGCTGATTTTCGACAAAAGAGATAACACCCCCCCATTACGTCATGCTTCAGAAATGTGGAAAATGGTCCGTTTTCAAATGTTTTATTTTTGAACGTCAGTTCACATTTGTAGGTGGATCATCAGTGTTAGAGCTAAAATTAGCATGTTTAAAGTGATTTTCATGCTTCCAGGTGCCCAAAACACAAGATTTATGGAATGGTTAAAAGTGCATGAAAATGGCCAATTTACTCACTCTGAGTTCTCAAAAAGGGTTTCTTCACCCCGGGAAGTTAATTAAATACCATTTGGAGGCATTTAATGTTCGAGCAAAAACGGCTGATTTTCGACAAAAGAGATAACACCCCCCCATTACGTCATGCTTCAGAAATGTGGAAAATGGTCCGTTTTCAAATGTTTTATTTTTGAACGTCAGTTCACATTTGTAGGTGGATCATCAGTGTTAGAGCTAAAATTAGCATGTTTAAAGTGATTTTCATGCTTCCAGGGGCCCAAAACACAAGATTTATGGAATGGTTAAAAGTGCATGAAAATGGCCAATTTACTCACTCTGAGTTCTCAAAAAGGGTTTCTTCACCCCGGGAAGTTAATTAAATACCATTTGGAGGCATTTAATGTTCGAGCAAAAACGGCTGATTTTCGACAAAAGAGATAACACCCCCCCATTACGTCATGCTTCAGAAATGTGGAAAATGGTCCGTTTTCAAATGTTTTATTTTTGAACGTCAGTTCACATTTGTAGGTGGATCATCAGTGTTAGAGCTAAAATTAGCATGTTTAAAGTGATTTTCATGCTTCCAGGGGCCCAAAACCCAAGATTTATGGAATGGTTAAAAGTGCATGAAAATGGCCAATTTACTCACTCTGAGTTCTCAAAAAGGGTTTCTTCACCCCGGGAAGTTAATTAAATACCATTTGGAGGCATTTAATGTTCGAGCAAAAACGGCTGATTTTCGACAAAAGAGATAACACCCCCCCATTACGTCATGCTTCAGAAATGTGGAAAATGGTCCGTTTTCAAATGTTTTATTTTTGAACGTCAGTTCACATTTGTAGGTGGATCATCAGTGTTAGAGCTAAAATTAGCATGTTTAAAGTGATTTTCATGCTTCCAGGGGCCCAAAACACAAGCTTTATGGAATGGTTAAAAGTGCATGAAAATGGCCAATTTACTCACTCTGAGTTCTCAAAAAGGGTTTCTTCACCCCGGGAAGTTAATTAAATACCATTTGGAGGCATTTAATGTTCGAGCAAAAACGGCTGATTTTCGACAAAAGAGATAACACCCCCCCATTACGTCATGCTTCAGAAATGTGGAAAATGGTCCGTTTTCAAATGTTTTATTTTTGAACGTCAGTTCACATTTGTAGGTGGATCATCAGTGTTAGAGCTAAAATTAGCATGTTTAAAGTGATTTTCATGCTTCCAGGGGCCCAAAACACAAGCTTTATGGAATGGTTAAAAGTGCATGAAAATGGCCAATTTACTCACTCTGAGTTCTCAAAAAGGGTTTCTTCACCCCGGGAAGTTAATTAAATACCATTTGGAGGCATTTAATGTTCGAGCAAAAACGGCTGATTTTCGACAAAAGAGATAACACCCCCCCATTACGTCATGCTTCAGAAATGTGGAAAATGGTCCGTTTTCAAATGTTTTATTTTTGAACGTCAGTTCACATTTGTAGGTGGATCATCAGTGTTAGAGCTAAAATTAGCATGTTTAAAGTGATTTTCATGCTTCCAGGGGCCCAAAACACAAGATTTATGGAATGGTTAAAAGTGCATGAAAATGGCCAATTTACTCACTCTGAGTTCTCAAAAAGGGTTTCTTCACCCCGGGAAGTTAATTAAATACCATTTGGAGGCATTTAATGTTCGAGCAAAAACGGCTGATTTTCGACAAAAGAGATAACACCCCCCCATTACGTCATGCTTCAGAAATGTGGAAAATGGTCCGTTTTCAAATGTTTTATTTTTGAACGTCAGTTCACATTTGTAGGTGGATCATCAGTGTTAGAGCTAAAATTAGCATGTTTAAAGTGATTTTCATGCTTCCAGGGGCCCAAAACACAAGATTTATGGAATGGTTAAAAGTGCATGAAAATGGCCAATTTACTCACTCTGAGTTCTCAAAAAGGGTTTCTTCACCCCGGGAAGTTAATTAAATACCATTTGGAGGCATTTAATGTTCGAGCAAAAACGGCTGATTTTCGACAAAAGAGATAACACCCCCCCATTACGTCATGCTTCAGAAATGTGGAAAATGGTCCGTTTTCAAATGTTTTATTTTTGAACGTCAGTTCACATTTGTAGGTGGATCATCAGTGTTAGAGCTAAAATTAGCATGTTTAAAGTGATTTTCATGCTTCCAGGGGCTCGGGAAGTTAATTAAATACCATTTGGAGGCATTTAATGTTCGAGCAAAAACGGCTGATTTTCGACAAAAGAGATAACACCCCCCCATTACGTCATGCTTCAGAAATGTGGAAAATGGTCCGTTTTCAAATGTTTTATTTTTGAACGTCAGTTCACATTTGTAGGTGGATCATCAGTGTTAGAGCTAAAATTAGCATGTTTAAAGTGATTTTCATGCTTCCAGGGGCCCAAAACACAAGATTTATGGAATGGTTAAAAGTGCATGAAAATGGCCAATTTACTCACTCTGAGTTCTCAAAAAGGGTTTCTTCACCCCGGGAAGTTAATTAAATACCATTTGGAGGCATTTAATGTTCGAGCAAAAACGGCTGATTTTCGACAAAAGAGATAACACCCCCCATTACGTCATGCTTCAGAAATGTGGAAAATGGTCCGTTTTCAAATGTTTTATTTTTGAATGTCAGTTCACATTTGTAGGTGGATCATCAGTGTTAGAGCTAAAATTAGCATGTTTAAAGTGATTTTCATGCTTCCAGGGGGCTCGGGAAGTTAATTAAATACCATTTGGAGGCATTTAATGTTCGAGCAAAAACGGCTGATTTTCGACAAAAGAGATAACACCCCCCCATTACGTCATGCTTCAGAAATGTGGAAAATGGTCCGTTTTCAAATGTTTTATTTTTGAACGTCAGTTCACATTTGTAGGTGGATCATCAGTGTTAGAGCTAAAATTAGCATGTTTAAAGTGATTTTCATGCTTCCAGGGGCCCAAAACACAAGATTTATGGAATGGTTAAAAGTGCATGAAAATGGCCAATTTACTCACTCTGAGTTCTCAAAAAGGGTTTCTTCACCCCGGGAAGTTAATTAAATACCATTTGGAGGCATTTAATGTTCGAGCAAAAACGGCTGATTTTCGACAAAAGAGATAACACCCCCCCATTACGTCATGCTTCAGAAATGTGGAAAATGGTCAGTTTTCAAATGTTTTATTTTTGAACGTCAGTTCACATTTGTAGGTGGATCATCAGTGTTAGAGCTAAAATTAGCATGTTTAAAGTGATTTTCATGCTTCCAGGGGCCCAAAACACAAGATTTATGGAATGGTTAAAAGTGCATGAAAATGGCCAATTTACTCACTCTGAGTTCTCAAAAAGGGTTTCTTCACCCCGGGAAGTTAATTAAATACCATTTGGAGGCATTTAATGTTCGAGCAAAAACGGCTGATTTTCGACAAAAGAGATAACACCCCCCCATTACGTCATGCTTCAGAAATGTGGAAAATGGTCCATTTTCAAATGTTTTATTTTTGAACGTCAGTTCACATTTGTAGGTGGATCATCAGTGTTAGAGCTAAAATTAGCATGTTTAAAGTGATTTTCATGCTTCCAGGGGCTCGGGAAGTTAATTAAATACCATTTGGAGGCATTTAATGTTCGAGCAAAAACGGCTGATTTTCGACAAAAGAGATAACACCCCCCCATTACGTCATGCTTCAGAAATGTGGAAAATGGTCCGTTTTCAAATGTTTTATTTTTGAACGTCAGTTCACATTTGTAGGTGGATCATCAGTGTTAGAGCTAAAATTAGCATGTTTAAAGTGATTTTCATGCTTCCAGGGGCCCAAAACACAAGATTTATGGAATGGTTAAAAGTGCATGAAAATGGCCAATTTACTCACTCTGAGTTCTCAAAAAGGGTTTCTTCACCCCGGGAAGTTAATTAAATACCATTTGGAGGCATTTAATGTTCGAGCAAAAACGGCTGATTTTCGACAAAAGAGATAACACCCCCCCATTACGTCATGCTTCAGAAATGTGGAAAATGGTCCGTTTTCAAATGTTTTATTTTTGAACGTCAGTTCACATTTGTAGGTGGATCATCAGTGTTAGAGCTAAAATTAGCATGTTTAAAGTGATTTTCATGCTTCCAGGGGCCCAAAACACAAGATTTATGGAATGGTTAAAAGTGCATGAAAATGGCCAATTTACTCACTCTGAGTTCTCAAAAAGGGTTTCTTCACCCCGGGAAGTTAATTAAATACCATTTGGAGGCATTTAATGTTCGAGCAAAAACGGCTGATTTTCGACAAAAGAGATAACACCCCCCCATTACGTCATGCTTCAGAAATGTGGAAAATGGTCCGTTTTCAAATGTTTTATTTTTGAACGTCAGTTCACATTTGTAGGTGGATCATCAGTGTTAGAGCTAAAATTAGCATGTTTAAAGTGATTTTCATGCTTCCAGGGGCTCGGGAAGTGAAATAAATACCATTTGGAGGCATTTAATGTTCGAGCAAAAACGGCTGATTTTCGACAAAAGAGATAACACCCCCCCATTACGTCATGCTTCAGAAATGTGGAAAATGGTCCGTTTTCAAATGTTTTATTTTTGAACGTCAGTTCACATTTGTAGGTGGATCATCAGTGTTAGAGCTAAAATTAGCATGTTTAAAGTGATTTTCATGCTTCCAGGGGCTCGGGAAGTTAATTAAATACCATTTGGAGGCATTTAATGTTCGAGCAAAAACGGCTGATTTTCGACAAAAGAGATAACACCCCCCCATTACGTCATGCTTCAGAAATGTGGAAAATGGTCCGTTTTCAAATGTTTTATTTTTGAACGTCAGTTCACATTTGTAGGTGGATCATCAGTGTTAGAGCTAAAATTAGCATGTTTAAAGTGATTTTCATGCTTCCAGGGGCCCAAAACACAAGATTTATGGAATGGTTAAAAGTGCATGAAAATGGCCAATTTACTCACTCTGAGTTCTCAAAAAGGGTTTCTTCACCCCGGGAAGTTAATTAAATACCATTTGGAGGCATTTAATGTTCGAGCAAAAACGGCTGATTTTCGACAAAAGAGATAACACCCCCCCATTACGTCATGCTTCAGAAATGTGGAAAATGGTCCGTTTTCAAATGTTTTATTTTTGAACGTCAGTTCACATTTGTAGGTGGATCATCAGTGTTAGAGCTAAAATTAGCATGTTTAAAGTGATTTTCATGCTTCCAGGGGCCCAAAACCCAAGATTTATGGAATGGTTAAAAGTGCATGAAAATGGCCAATTTACTCACTCTGAGTTCTCAAAAAGGGTTTCTTCACCCCGGGAAGTTAATTAAATACCATTTGGAGGCATTTAATGTTCGAGCAAAAACGGCTGATTTTCGACAAAAGAGATAACACCCCCCCATTACGTCATGCTTCAGAAATGTGGAAAATGGTCCGTTTTCAAATGTTTTATTTTTGAACGTCAGTTCACATTTGTAGGTGGATCATCAGTGTTAGAGCTAAAATTAGCATGTTTAAAGTGATTTTCATGCTTCCAGGGGCTCGGGAAGTTAATTAAATACCATTTGGAGGCATTTAATGTTCGAGCAAAAACGGCTGATTTTCGACAAAAGAGATAACACCCCCCCATTACGTCATGCTTCAGAAATGTGGAAAATGGTCCGTTTTCAAATGTTTTATTTTTGAACGTCAGTTCACATTTGTAGGTGGATCATCAGTGTTAGAGCTAAAATTAGCATGTTTAAAGTGATTTTCATGCTTCCAGGGGCCCAAAACACAAGATTTATGGAATGGTTAAAAGTGCATGAAAATGGCCAATTTACTCACTCTGAGTTCTCAAAAAGGGTTTCTTCACCCCGGGAAGTTAATTAAATACCATTTGGAGGCATTTAATGTTCGAGCAAAAACGGCTGATTTTCGACAAAAGAGATAACACCCCCCCATTACGTCATGCTTCAGAAATGTGGAAAATGGTCCGTTTTCAAATGTTTTATTTTTGAACGTCAGTTCACATTTGTAGGTGGATCATCAGTGTTAGAGCTAAAATTAGCATGTTTAAAGTGATTTTCATGCTTCCAGGGGCCCAAAACACAAGATTTATGGAATGGTTAAAAGTGCATGAAAATGGCCAATTTACTCACTCTGAGTTCTCAAAATGGGTTTCTTCACCCCGGGAAGTTAATTAAATACCATTTGGAGGCATTTAATGTTCGAGCAAAAACGGCTGATTTTCGACAAAAGAGATAACACCCCCCCATTACGTCATGCTTCAGAAATGTGGAAAATGGTCCGTTTTCAAATGTTTTATTTTTGAACGTCAGTTCACATTTGTAGGTGGATCATCAGTGTTAGAGCTAAAATTAGCATGTTTAAAGTGATTTTCATGCTTCCAGGGGCTCGGGAAGTGAAATAAATACCATTTGGAGGCATTTAATGTTCGAGCAAAAACGGCTGATTTTCGACAAAAGAGATAACACCCCCCCATTACGTCATGCTTCAGAAATGTGGAAAATGGTCCGTTTTCAAATGTTTTATTTTTGAACGCCAGTTCACATTTGTAGGTGGATCATCAGTGTTAGAGCTAAAATTAGCATGTTTAAAGTGATTTTCATGCTTCCAGGGGCTCGGGAAGTTAATTAAATACCATTTGGAGGCATTTAATGTTCGAGCAAAAACGGCTGATTTTCGACAAAAGAGATAACACCCCCCCATTACGTCATGCTTCAGAAATGTGGAAAATGGTCCGTTTTCAAATGTTTTATTTTTGAACGTCAGTTCACATTTGTAGGTGGATCATCAGTGTTAGAGCTAAAATTAGCATGTTTAAAGTGATTTTCATGCTTCCAGGGGCTCGGGAAGTTAATTAAATACCATTTGGAGGCATTTAATGTTCGAGCAAAAACGGCTGATTTTTGACAAAAGAGATAACACCCCCCCATTACGTCATGCTTCAGAAATGTGGAAAATGGTCCGTTTTCAAATGTTTTATTTTTGAACGTCAGTTCACATTTGTAGGTGGATCATCAGTGTTAGAGCTAACATTAGCATGTTTAAAGTGATTTTCATGCTTCCAGGGGCCCAAAACACAAGATTTATGGAATGGTTAAAAGTGCATGAAAATGGCCAATTTACTCACTCTGAGTTCTCAAAAAGGGTTTCTTCACCCCGGGAAGGTAATTAAATACCATTTGGAGGCATTTAATGTTCGAGCAAAAACGGCAGATTTTCGACAAAAGAGATAACACCCCCCCATTACGTCATGCTTCAGAAATGTGGAAAATGGTCCGTTTTCAAATGTTTTATTTTTGAACGTCAGTTCACATTTGTAGGTGGATCATCAGTGTTAGAGCTAAAATTAGCATGTTTAAAGTGATTTTCATGCTTCCAGGGGCCCAAAACACAAGATTTATGGAATGGTTAAAAGTGCATGAAAATGGCCAATTTACTCACTCTGAGTTCTCAAAAAGGGTTTCTTCACCCCGGGAAGTTAATTAAATACCATTTGGAGGCATTTAATGTTCGAGCAAAAACGGCTGATTTTCGACAAAAGAGATAACACCCCCCCATTACGTCATGCTTCAGAAATGTGGAAAATGGTCCGTTTTTAAATGTTTTATTTTTGAACGTCAGTTCACATTTGTAGGTGGATCATCAGTGTTAGAGCTAAAATTAGCATGTTTAAAGTGATTTTCATGCTTCCAGGGGCTCGGGAAGTTAATTAAATACCATTTGGAGGCATTTAATGTTCGAGCAAAAACGGCTGATTTTCGACAAAAGAGATAACACCCCCCCATTACGTCATGCTTCAGAAATGTGGAAAATGGTCCGTTTTCAAATGTTTTATTTTTGAACGTCAGTTCACATTTGTAGGTGGATCATCAGTGTTAGAGCTAAAATTAGCATGTTTAAAGTGATTTTCATGCTTCCAGGGGCCCAAAACACAAGATTTATGGAATGGTTAAAAGTGCATGAAAATGGCCAATTTACTCACTCTGAGTTCTCAAAAAGGGTTTCTTCACCCCGGGAAGTTAATTAAATACCATTTGGAGGCATGTAATGTTCGAGCAAAAACGGCTGATTTTCGACAAAAGAGATAACACCCCCCCATTACGTCATGCTTCAGAAATGTGGAAAATGGTCCGTTTTCAAATGTTTTATTTTTGAACGTCAGTTCACATTTGTAGGTGGATCATCAGTGTTAGAGCTAAAATTAGCATGTTTAAAGTGATTTTCATGCTTCCAGGGGCTCGGGAAGTTAATTAAATACCATTTGGAGGCATTTAATGTTCGAGCAAAAACGGCTGATTTTCGACAAAAGAGATAACACCCCCCCATTAAGTCATGCTTCAGAAATGTGGAAAATGGTCCGTTTTCAAATGTTTTATTTTTGAACGTCAGTTCACATTTGTAGGTGGATCATCAGTGTTAGAGCTAAAATTAGCATGTTTAAAGTGATTTTCATGCTTCCAGGGGCTCGGGAAGTGAAATAAATACCATTTGGAGGCATTTAATGTTCGAGCAAAAACGGCTGATTTTCGACAAAAGAGATAACACCCCCCCATTACGTCATGCTTCAGAAATGTGGAAAATGGTCCGTTTTCAAATGTTTTATTTTTGAACGTCAGTTCACATTTGTAGGTGGATCATCAGTGTTAGAGCTAAAATTAGCATGTTTAAAGTGATTTTCATGCTTCCAGGGGCTCGGGAAGTTAATTAAATACCATTTGGAGGCATTTAATGTTCGAGCAAAAACGGCTGATTTTCGACAAAAGAGATAACACCCCCCCATTACGTCATGCTTCAGAAATGTGGAAAATGGTCCGTTTTCAAATGTTTTATTTTTGAACGTCAGTTCACATTTGTAGGTGGATCATCAGTGTTAGAGCTAAAATTAGCATGTTTAAAGTGATTTTCATGCTTCCAGGGGCTCGGGAAGTTAATTAAATACCATTTGGAGGCATTTAATGTTCGAGCAAAAACGGCTGATTTTCGACAAAAGAGATAACACCCCCCCATTACGTCATGCTTCAGAAATGTGGAAAATGGTCCGTTTTCAAATGTTTTATTTTTGAACGTCAGTTCACATTTGTAGGTGGATCATCAGTGTTAGAGCTAAAATTAGCATGTTTAAAGTGATTTTCATGCTTCCAGGGGCCCAAAACACAAGATTTATGGAATGGTTAAAAGTGCATGAAAATGGCCAATTTACTCACTCTGAGTTCTCAAAAAGGGTTTCTTCACCCCGGGAAGTTAATTAAATACCATTTGGAGGCATTTAATGTTCGAGCAAAAACGGCTGATTTTCGACAAAAGAGATAACACCCCCCCATTACGTCATGCTTCAGAAATGTGGAAAATGGTCCGTTTTCAAATGTTTTATTTTTGAACGTCAGTTCACATTTGTAGGTGGATCATCAGTGTTAGAGCTAAAATTAGCATGTTTAAAGTGATTTTCATGCTTCCAGGGGCCCAAAACACAAGATTTATGGAATGGTTAAAAGTGCATGAAAATGGCCAATTTACTCACTCTGAGTTCTCAAAAAGGGTTTCTTCACCCCGGGAAGTTAATTAAATACCATTTGGAGGCATTTAATGTTCGAGCAAAAACGGCTGATTTTCGACAAAAGAGATAACACCCCCCCATTACGTCATGCTTCAGAAATGTGGAAAATGGTCCGTTTTCAAATGTTTTATTTTTGAACGTCAGTTCACATTTGTAGGTGGATCATCAGTGTTAGAGCTAAAATTAGCATGTTTAAAGTGATTTTCATGCTTCCAGGGGCTCGGGAAGTTAATTAAATACCATTTGGAGGCATTTAATGTTCGAGCAAAAACGGCTGATTTTCGACAAAAGAGATAACACCCCCCCATTACGTCATGCTTCAGAAATGTGGAAAATGGTCCGTTTTCAAATGTTTTATTTTTGAACGTCAGTTCACATTTGTAGGTGGATCATCAGTGTTAGAGCTAAAATTAGCATGTTTAAAGTGATTTTCATGCTTCCAGGGGCCCAAAACACAAGATTTATGGAATGGTTAAAAGTGCATGAAAATGGCCAATTTACTCACTCTGAGTTCTCAAAAAGGGTTTCTTCACCCCGGGAAGTTAATTAAATACCATTTGGAGGCATTTAATGTTCGAGCAAAAACGGCTGATTTTCGACAAAAGAGATAACACCCCCCCATTACGTCATGCTTCAGAAATGTGGAAAATGGTCCGTTTTCAAATGTTTTATTTTTTAACGTCAGTTCACATTTGTAGGTGGATCATCAGTGTTAGAGCTAAAATTAGCATGTTTAAAGTGATTTTCATGCTTCCAGGGGCCCAAAACACAAGATTTATGGAATGGTTAAAAGTGCATGAAAATGGCCAATTTACTCACTCTGAGTTCTCAAAAAGGGTTTCTTCACCCCGGGAAGTTAATTAAATACCATTTGGAGGCATTTAATGTTCGAGCAAAAACGGCTGATTTTCGACAAAAGAGATAACACCCCCCCATTACGTCATGCTTCAGAAATGTGGAAAATGGTCCGTTTTCAAATGTTTTATTTTTGAACGTCAGTTCACATTTGTAGGTGGATCATCAGTGTTAGAGCTAAAATTAGCATGTTTAAAGTGATTTTCATGCTTCCAGGGGCTCGGGAAGTTAATTAAATACCATTTGGAGGCATTTAATGTTCGAGCAAAAACGGCTGATTTTCGACAAAAGAGATAACACCCCCCCATTACGTCATGCTTCAGAAATGTGGAAAATGGTCCGTTTTCAAATGTTTTATTTTTGAACGTCAGTTCACATTTGTAGGTGGATCATCAGTGTTAGAGCTAAAATTAGCATGTTTAAAGTGATTTTCATGCTTCCAGGGGCCCAAAACACAAGATTTATGGAATGGTTAAAAGTGCATGAAAATGGCCAATTTACTCACTCTGAGTTCTCAAAAAGGGTTTCTTCACCCCGGGAAGTTAATTAAATACCATTTGGAGGCATTTAATGTTCGAGCAAAAACGGCTGATTTTCGACAAAAGAGATAACACCCCCCCATTACGTCATGCTTCAGAAATGTGGAAAATGGTCCGTTTTCAAATGTTTTATTTTTGAACGTCAGTTCACATTTGTAGGTGGATCATCAGTGTTAGAGCTAAAATTAGCATGTTTAAAGTGATTTTCATGCTTCCAGGGGCCCAAAACACAAGATTTATGGAATGGTTAAAAGTGCATGAAAATGGCCAATTTACTCACTCTGAGTTCTCAAAAAGGGTTTCTTCACCCCGGGAAGTTAATTAAATACCATTTGGAGGCATTTAATGTTCGAGCAAAAACGGCTGATTTTCGACAAAAGAGATAACACCCCCCCATTACGTCATGCTTCAGAAATGTTGAAAATGGTCCGTTTTCAAATGTTTTATTTTTGAACGTCAGTTCACATTTGTAGGTGGATCATCAGTGTTAGAGCTAAAATTAGCATGTTTAAAGTGATTTTCATGCTTCCAGGGGCTCGGGAAGTGAAATAAATACCATTTGGAGGCATTTAATGTTCGAGCAAAAACGGCTGATTTTCGACAAAAGAGATAACACCCCCCCATTACGTCATGCTTCAGAAATGTGGAAAATGGTCCGTTTTCAAATGTTTTATTTTTGAACGTCAGTTCACATTTGTAGGTGGATCATCAGTGTTAGAGCTAAAATTAGCATGTTTAAAGTGATTTTCATGCTTCCAGGGGCTCGGGAAGTTAATTAAATACCATTTGGAGGCATTTAATGTTCGAGCAAAAACGGCTGATTTTCGACAAAAGAGATAACACCCCCCCATTACGTCATGCTTCAGAAATGTGGAAAATGGTCCGTTTTCAAATGTTTTATTTTTGAACGTCAGTTCACATTTGTAGGTGGATCATCAGTGTTAGAGCTAAAATTAGCATGTTTAAAGTGATTTTCATGCTTCCAGGGGCCCAAAACACAAGATTTATGGAATGGTTAAAAGTGCATGAAAATGGCCAATTTACTCACTCTGAGTTCTCAAAAAGGGTTTCTTCACCCCGGGAAGTTAATTAAATACCATTTGGAGGCATTTAATGTTCGAGCAAAAACGGCTGATTTTCGACAAAAGAGATAACACCCCCCCATTACGTCATGCTTCAGAAATGTGGAAAATGGTCCGTTTTCAAATGTTTTATTTTTTAACGTCAGTTCACATTTGTAGGTGGATCATCAGTGTTAGAGCTAAAATTAGCATGTTTAAAGTGATTTTCATGCTTCCAGGGGCCCAAAACACAAGATTTATGGAATGGTTAAAAGTGCATGAAAATGGCCAATTTACTCACTCTGAGTTCTCAAAAAGGGTTTCTTCACCCCGGGAAGTTAATTAAATACCATTTGGAGGCATTTAATGTTCGAGCAAAAACGGCTGATTTTCGACAAAAGAGATAACACCCCCCCATTACGTCATGCTTCAGAAATGTGGAAAATGGTCCGTTTTCAAATGTTTTATTTTTGAACGTCAGTTCACATTTGTAGGTGGATCATCAGTGTTAGAGCTAAAATTAGCATGTTTAAAGTGATTTTCATGCTTCCAGGGGCCCAAAACACAAGATTTATGGAATGGTTAAAAGTGCATGAAAATGGCCAATTTACTCACTCTGAGTTCTCAAAAAGGGTTTCTTCACCCCGGGAAGTTAATTAAATACCATTTGGAGGCATTTAATGTTCGAGCAAAAACGGCTGATTTTCGACAAAAGAGATAACACCCCCCCATTACGTCATGCTTCAGAAATGTGGAAAATGGTCCGTTTTCAAATGTTTTATTTTTGAACGTCAGTTCACATTTGTAGGTGGATCATCAGTGTTAGAGCTAAAATTAGCATGTTTAAAGTGATTTTCATGCTTCCAGGGGCTCGGGAAGTTAATTAAATACCATTTGGAGGCATTTAATGTTCGAGCAAAAACGGCTGATTTTCGACAAAAGAGATAACACCCCCCCATTACGTCATGCTTCAGAAATGTGGAAAATGGTCCGTTTTCAAATGTTTTATTTTTGAACGTCAGTTCACATTTGTAGGTGGATCATCAGTGTTAGAGCTAAAATTAGCATGTTTAAAGTGATTTTCATGCTTCCAGGGGCCCAAAACACAAGATTTATGGAATGGTTAAAAGTGCATGAAAATGGCCAATTTACTCACTCTGAGTTCTCAAAAAGGGTTTCTTCACCCCGGGAAGTTAATTAAATACCATTTGGAGGCATTTAATGTTCGAGCAAAAACGGCTGATTTTCGACAAAAGAGATAACACCCCCCCATTACGTCATGCTTCAGAAATGTGGAAAATGGTCAGTTTTCAAATGTTTTATTTTTGAACGTCAGTTCACATTTGTAGGTGGATCATCAGTGTTAGAGCTAAAATTAGCATGTTTAAAGTGATTTTCATGCTTCCAGGGGCCCAAAACACAAGATTTATGGAATGGTTAAAAGTGCATGAAAATGGCCAATTTACTCACTCTGAGTTCTCAAAAAGGGTTTCTTCACCCCGGGAAGTTAATTAAATACCATTTGGAGGCATTTAATGTTCGAGCAAAAACGGCTGATTTTCGACAAAAGAGATAACACCCCCCCATTACGTCATGCTTCAGAAATGTGGAAAATGGTCCGTTTTCAAATGTTTTATTTTTGAACGTCAGTTCACATTTGTAGGTGGATCATCAGTGTTAGAGCTAAAATTAGCATGTTTAAAGTGATTTTCATGCTTCCAGGGGCTCGGGAAGTTAATTAAATACCATTTGGAGGCATTTAATGTTCGAGCAAAAACGGCTGATTTTCGACAAAAGAGATAACACCCCCCCATTACGTCATGCTTCAGAAATGTGGAAAATGGTCCGTTTTCAAATGTTTTATTTTTGAACGTCAGTTCACATTTGTAGGTGGATCATCAGTGTTAGAGCTAAAATTAGCATGTTTAAAGTGATTTTCATGCTTCCAGGGGCCCAAAACACAAGATTTATGGAATGGTTAAAAGTGCATGAAAATGGCCAATTTACTCACTCTGAGTTCTCAAAAAGGGTTTCTTCACCCCGGGAAGTTAATTAAATACCATTTGGAGGCATTTAATGTTCGAGCAAAAACGGCTGATTTTCGACAAAAGAGATAACACCCCCCCATTACGTCATGCTTCAGAAATGTGGAAAATGGTCCGTTTTCAAATGTTTTATTTTTGAACGTCAGTTCACATTTGTAGGTGGATCATCAGTGTTAGAGCTAAAATTAGCATGTTTAAAGTGATTTTCATGCTTCCAGGGGCCCAAAACACAAGATTTATGGAATGGTTAAAAGTGCATGAAAATGGCCAATTTACTCACTCTGAGTTCTCAAAAAGGGTTTCTTCACCCCGGGAAGTTAATTAAATACCATTTGGAGGCATTTAATGTTCGAGCAAAAACGGCTGATTTTCGACAAAAGAGATAACACCCCCCCATTACGTCATGCTTCAGAAATGTGGAAAATGGTCCGTTTTCAAATGTTTTATTTTTGAACGTCAGTTCACATTTGTAGGTGGATCATCAGTGTTAGAGCTAAAATTAGCATGTTTAAAGTGATTTTCATGCTTCCAGGGGCTCGGGAAGTGAAATAAATACCATTTGGAGGCATTTAATGTTCGAGCAAAAACGGCTGATTTTCGACAAAAGAGATAACACCCCCCCATTACGTCATGCTTCAGAAATGTGGAAAATGGTCCGTTTTCAAATGTTTTATTTTTGAACGTCAGTTCACATTTGTAGGTGGATCATCAGTGTTAGAGCTAAAATTAGCATGTTTAAAGTGATTTTCATGCTTCCAGGGGCTCGGGAAGTTAATTAAATACCATTTGGAGGCATTTAATGTTCGAGCAAAAACGGCTGATTTTCGACAAAAGAGATAACACCCCCCCATTACGTCATGCTTCAGAAATGTGGAAAATGGTCCGTTTTCAAATGTTTTATTTTTGAACGTCAGTTCACATTTGTAGGTGGATCATCAGTGTTAGAGCTAAAATTAGCATGTTTAAAGTGATTTTCATGCTTCCAGGGGCTCGGGAAGTTAATTAAATACCATTTGGAGGCATTTAATGTTCGAGGAAAAACGGCTGATTTTCGACAAAAGAGATAACACCCCCCCATTACGTCATGCTTCAGAAATGTGGAAAATGGTCCGTTTTCAAATGTTTTATTTTTGAACGTCAGTTCACATTTGTAGGTGGATCATCAGTGTTAGAGCTAAAATTAGCATGTTTAAAGTGATTTTCATGCTTCCAGGGGCCCAAAACACAAGATTTATGGAATGGTTAAAAGTGCATGAAAATGGCCAATTTACTCACTCTGAGTTCTCAAAAAGGGTTTCTTCACCCCGGGAAGTTAATTAAATACCATTTGGAGGCATTTAATGTTCGAGCAAAAACGGCTGATTTTCGACAAAAGAGATAACACCCCCCCATTACGTCATGCTTCAGAAATGTGGAAAATGGTCCGTTTTCAAATGTTTTATTTTTGAACGTCAGTTCACATTTGTAGGTGGATCATCAGTGTTAGAGCTAAAATTAGCATGTTTAAAGTGATTTTCATGCTTCCAGGGGCCCAAAACCCAAGATTTATGGAATGGTTAAAAGTGCATGAAAATGGCCAATTTACTCACTCTGAGTTCTCAAAAAGGGTTTCTTCACCCCGGGAAGTTAATTAAATACCATTTGGAGGCATTTAATGTTCGAGCAAAAACGGCTGATTTTCGACAAAAGAGATAACACCCCCCCATTACGTCATGCTTCAGAAATGTGGAAAATGGTCCGTTTTCAAATGTTTTATTTTTGAACGTCAGTTCACATTTGTAGGTGGATCATCAGTGTTAGAGCTAAAATTAGCATGTTTAAAGTGATTTTCATGCTTCCAGGGGCCCAAAACACAAGCTTTATGGAATGGTTAAAAGTGCATGAAAATGGCCAATTTACTCACTCTGAGTTCTCAAAAAGGGTTTCTTCACCCCGGGAAGTTAATTAAATACCATTTGGAGGCATTTAATGTTCGAGCAAAAACGGCCGATTTTCGACAAAAGAGATAACACCCCCCCATTACGTCATGCTTCAGAAATGTGGAAAATGGTCCGTTTTCAAATGTTTTATTTTTGAACGTCAGTTCACATTTGTAGGTGGATCATCAGTGTTAGAGCTAAAATTAGCATGTTTAAAGTGATTTTCATGCTTCCAGGGGCCCAAAACACAAGATTTATGGAATGGTTAAAAGTGCATGAAAATGGCCAATTTACTCACTCTGAGTTCTCAAAAAGGGTTTCTTCACCCCGGGAAGTTAATTAAATACCATTTGGAGGCATTTAATGTTCGAGCAAAAACGGCTGATTTTCGACAAAAGAGATAACACCCCCCCATTACGTCATGCTTCAGAAATGTGGAAAATGGTCCGTTTTCAAATGTTTTATTTTTGAACGTCAGTTCACATTTGTAGGTGGATCATCAGTGTTAGAGCTAAAATTAGCATGTTTAAAGTGATTTTCATGCTTCCAGGGGCCCAAAACACAAGATTTATGGAATGGTTAAAAGTGCATGAAAATGGCCAATTTACTCACTCTGAGTTCTCAAAAAGGGTTTCTTCACCCCGGGAAGTTAATTAAATACCATTTGGAGGCATTTAATGTTCGAGCAAAAACGGCTGATTTTCGACAAAAGAGATAACACCCCCCCATTACGTCATGCTTCAGAAATGTGGAAAATGGTCCGTTTTCAAATGTTTTATTTTTGAACGTCAGTTCACATTTGTAGGTGGATCATCAGTGTTAGAGCTAAAATTAGCATGTTTAAAGTGATTTTCATGCTTCCAGGGGCTCGGGAAGTTAATTAAATACCATTTGGAGGCATTTAATGTTCGAGCAAAAACGGCTGATTTTCGACAAAAGAGATAACACCCCCCCATTACGTCATGCTTCAGAAATGTGGAAAATGGTCCGTTTTCAAATGTTTTATTTTTGAACGTCAGTTCACATTTGTAGGTGGATCATCAGTGTTAGAGCTAAAATTAGCATGTTTAAAGTGATTTTCATGCTTCCAGGGGCCCAAAACACAAGATTTATGGAATGGTTAAAAGTGCATGAAAATGGCCAATTTACTCACTCTGAGTTCTCAAAAAGGGTTTCTTCACCCCGGGAAGTTAATTAAATACCATTTGGAGGCATTTAATGTTCGAGCAAAAACGGCTGATTTTCGACAAAAGAGATAACACCCCCCCATTACGTCATGCTTCAGAAATGTGGAAAATGGTCCGTTTTCAAATGTTTTATTTTTGAACGTCAGTTCACATTTGTAGGTGGATCATCAGTGTTAGAGCTAAAATTAGCATGTTTAAAGTGATTTTCATGCTTCCAGGGGCTCGGGAAGTTAATTAAATACCATTTGGAGGCATTTAATGTTCGAGCAAAAACGGCTGATTTTCGACAAAAGAGATAACACCCCCCCATTACGTCATGCTTCAGAAATGTGGAAAATGGTCCGTTTTCAAATGTTTTATTTTTGAACGTCAGTTCACATTTGTAGGTGGATCATCAGTGTTAGAGCTAAAATTAGCATGTTTAAAGTGATTTTCATGCTTCCAGGGGCCCAAAACACAAGATTTATGGAATGGTTAAAAGTGCATGAAAATGGCCAATTTACTCACTCTGAGTTCTCAAAAAGGGTTTCTTCACCCCGGGAAGTTAATTAAATACCATTTGGAGGCATTTAATGTTCGAGCAAAAACGGCTGATTTTCGACAAAAGAGATAACACCCCCCCATTACGTCATGCTTCAGAAATGTGGAAAATGGTCCGTTTTCAAATGTTTTATTTTTGAACGTCAGTTCACATTTGTAGGTGGATCATCAGTGTTAGAGCTCAAATTAGCATGTTTAAAGTGATTTTCATGCTTCCAGGGGCTCGGGAAGTTAATTAAATACCATTTGGAGGCATTTAATGTTCGAGCAAAAACGGCTGATTTTCGACAAAAGAGATAACACCCCCCCATTACGTCATGCTTCAGAAATGTGGAAAATGGTCCGTTTTCAAATGTTTTATTTTTGAACGTCAGTTCACATTTGTAGGTGGATCATCAGTGTTAGAGCTAAAATTAGCATGTTTAAAGTGATTTTCATGCTTCCAGGGGCTCGGGAAGTGAAATAAATACCATTTGGAGGCATTTAATGTTCGAGCAAAAACGGCTGATTTTCGACAAAAGAGATAACACCCCCCCATTACGTCATGCTTCAGAAATGTGGAAAATGGTCCGTTTTCAAATGTTTTATTTTTGAACGTCAGTTCACATTTGTAGGTGGATCATCAGTGTTAGAGCTAAAATTAGCATGTTTAAAGTGATTTTCATGCTTCCAGGGGCTCGGGAAGTTAATTAAATACCATTTGGAGGCATTTAATGTTCGAGCAAAAACGGCTGATTTTCGACAAAAGAGATAACACCCCCCCATTACGTCATGCTTCAGAAATGTGGAAAATGGTCCGTTTTCAAATGTTTTATTTTTGAACGTCAGTTCACATTTGTAGGTGGATCATCAGTGTTAGAGTAAAAATTAGCATGTTTAAAGTGATTTTCATGCTTCCAGGGGCCCAAAACACAAGATTTATGGAATGGTTAAAAGTGCATGAAAATGGCCAATTTACTCACTCTGAGTTCTCAAAAAGGGTTTCTTCACCCCGGGAAGTTAATTAAATACCATTTGGAGGCATTTAATGTTCGAGCAAAAACGGCTGATTTTCGACAAAAGAGATAACACCCCCCCATTACGTCATGCTTCAGAAATGTGGAAAATGGTCCGTTTTCAAATGTTTTATTTTTGAACGTCAGTTCACATTTGTAGGTGGATCATCAGTGTTAGAGCTAAAATTAGCATGTTTAAAGTGATTTTCATGCTTCCAGGGGCTCGGGAAGTTAATTAAATACCATTTGGAGGCATTTAATGTTCGAGCAAAAACGGCTGATTTTCGACAAAAGAGATAACACCCCCCCATTACGTCATGCTTCAGAAATGTGGAAAATGGTCCGTTTTCAAATGTTTTATTTTTGAACGTCAGTTCACATTTGTAGGTGGATCATCAGTGTTAGAGCTAAAATTAGCATGTTTAAAGTGATTTTCATGCTTCCAGGGGCCCAAAACACAAGATTTATGGAATGGTTAAAAGTGCATGAAAATGGCCAATTTACTCACTCTGAGTTCTCAAAAAGGGTTTCTTCACCCCGGGAAGTTAATTAAATACCATTTGGAGGCATTTAATGTTCGAGCAAAAACGGCTGATTTTCGACAAAAGAGATAACACCCCCCCATTACGTCATGCTTCAGAAATGTGGAAAATGGTCCGTTTTCAAATGTTTTATTTTTGAACGTCAGTTCACATTTGTAGGTGGATCATCAGTGTTAGAGCTAAAATTAGCATGTTTAAAGTGATTTTCATGCTTCCAGGGGCCCAAAACCCAAGATTTATGGAATGGTTAAAAGTGCATGAAAATGGCCAATTTACTCACTCTGAGTTCTCAAAAAGGGTTTCTTCACCCCGGGAAGTTAATTAAATACCATTTGGAGGCATTTAATGTTCGAGCAAAAACGGCTGATTTTCGACAAAAGAGATAACACCCCCCCATTACGTCATGCTTCAGAAATGTGGAAAATGGTCCGTTTTCAAATGTTTTATTTTTGAACGTCAGTTCACATTTGTAGGTGGATCATCAGTGTTAGAGCTAAAATTAGCATGTTTAAAGTGATTTTCATGCTTCCAGGGGCCCAAAACCCAAGATTTATGGAATGGTTAAAAGTGCATGAAAATGGCCAATTTACTCACTCTGAGTTCTCAAAAAGGGTTTCTTCACCCCGGGAAGTTAATTAAATACCATTTGGAGGCATTTAATGTTCGAGCAAAAACGGCTGATTTTCGACAAAAGAGATAACACCCCCCCATTACGTCATGCTTCAGAAATGTGGAAAATGGTCCGTTTTCAAATGTTTTATTTTTGAACGTCAGTTCACATTTGTAGGTGGATCATCAGTGTTAGAGCTAAAATTAGCATGTTTAAAGTGATTTTCATGCTTCCAGGGGCCCAAAACACAAGCTTTATGGAATGGTTAAAAGTGCATGAAAATGGCCAATTTACTCACTCTGAGTTCTCAAAAAGGGTTTCTTCACCCCGGGAAGTTAATTAAATACCATTTGGAGGCATTTAATGTTCGAGCAAAAACGGCTGATTTTCGACAAAAGAGATAACACCCCCCCCCATTACGTCATGCTTCAGAAATGTGGAAAATGGTCCGTTTTCAAATGTTTTATTTTTGAACGTCAGTTCACATTTGTAGGTGGATCATCAGTGTTAGAGCTAAAATTAGCATGTTTAAAGTGATTTTCATGCTTCCAGGGGCCCAAAACACAAGCTTTATGGAATGGTTAAAAGTGCATGAAAATGGCCAATTTACTCACTCTGAGTTCTCAAAAAGGGTTTCTTCACCCCGGGAAGTTAATTAAATACCATTTGGAGGCATTTAATGTTCGAGCAAAAACGGCTGATTTTCGACAAAAGAGATAACACCCCCCCATTACGTCATGCTTCAGAAATGTGGAAAATGGTCCGTTTTCAAATGTTTTATTTTTGAACGTCAGTTCACATTTGTAGGTGGATCATCAGTGTTAGAGCTAAAATTAGCATGTTTAAAGTGATTTTCATGCTTCCAGGGGCCCAAAACACAAGATTTATGGAATGGTTAAAAGTGCATGAAAATGGCCAATTTACTCACTCTGAGTTCTCAAAAAGGGTTTCTTCACCCCGGGAAGTTAATTAAATACCATTTGGAGGCATTTAATGTTCGAGCAAAAACGGCTGATTTTCGACAAAAGAGATAACACCCCCCCATTACGTCATGCTTCAGAAATGTGGAAAATGGTCCGTTTTCAAATGTTTTATTTTTGAACGTCAGTTCACATTTGTAGGTGGATCATCAGTGTTAGAGCTAAAATTAGCATGTTTAAAGTGATTTTCATGCTTCCAGGGGCCCAAAACACAAGATTTATGGAATGGTTAAAAGTGCATGAAAATGGCCAGTTTACTCACTCTGAGTTCTCAAAAAGGGTTTCTTCACCCCGGGAAGTTAATTAAATACCATTTGGAGGCATTTAATGTTCGAGCAAAAACGGCTGATTTTCGACAAAAGAGATAACACCCCCCCATTACGTCATGCTTCAGAAATGTGGAAAATGGTCCGTTTTCAAATGTTTTATTTTTGAACGTCAGTTCACATTTGTAGGTGGATCATCAGTGTTAGAGCTAAAATTAGCATGTTTAAAGTGATTTTCATGCTTCCAGGGGCTCGGGAAGTTAATTAAATACCATTTGGAGGCATTTAATGTTCGAGCAAAAACGGCTGATTTTCGACAAAAGAGATAACACCCCCCCATTACGTCATGCTTCAGAAATGTGGAAAATGGTCCGTTTTCAAATGTTTTATTTTTGAACGTCAGTTCACATTTGTAGGTGGATCATCAGTGTTAGAGCTAAAATTAGCATGTTTAAAGTGATTTTCATGCTTCCAGGGGCCCAAAACACAAGATTTATGGAATGGTTAAAAGTGCATGAAAATGGCCAATTTACTCACTCTGAGTTCTCAAAAAGGGTTTCTTCACCCCGGGAAGTTAATTAAATACCATTTGGAGGCATTTAATGTTCGAGCAAAAACGGCTGATTTTCGACAAAAGAGATAACACCCCCCCATTACGTCATGCTTCAGAAATGTGGAAAATGGTCCGTTTTCAAATGTTTTATTTTTGAACGTCAGTTCACATTTGTAGGTGGATCATCAGTGTTAGAGCTAAAATTAGCATGTTTAAAGTGATTTTCATGCTTCCAGGGGCCCAAAACACAAGATTTATGGAATGGTTAAAAGTGCATGAAAATGGCCAATTTACTCACTCTGAGTTCTCAAAAAGGGTTTCTTCACCCCGGGAAGTTAATTAAATACCATTTGGAGGCATTTAATGTTCGAGCAAAAACGGCTGATTTTCGACAAAAGAGATAACACCCCCCCATTACGTCATGCTTCAGAAATGTGGAAAATGGTCCGTTTTCAAATGTTTTATTTTTGAACGTCAGTTCACATTTGTAGGTGGATCATCAGTGTTAGAGCTAAAATTAGCATGTTTAAAGTGATTTTCATGCTTCCAGGGGCCCAAAACACAAGATTTATGGAATGGTTAAAAGTGCATGAAAATGGCCAATTTACTCACTCTGAGTTCTCAAAAAGGGTTTCTTCACCCCGGGAAGTTAATTAAATACCATTTGGAGGCATTTAATGTTCGAGCAAAAACGGCTGATTTTCGACAAAAGAGATAACACCCCCCCATTACGTCATGCTTCAGAAATGTGGAAAATGGTCCGTTTTCAAATGTTTTATTTTTGAACGTCAGTTCACATTTGTAGGTGGATCATCAGTGTTAGAGCTAAAATTAGCATGTTTAAAGTGATTTTCATGCTTCCAGGGGCTCGGGAAGTTAATTAAATACCATTTGGAGGCATTTAATGTTCGAGCAAAAACGGCTGATTTTCGACAAAAGAGATAACACCCCCCCATTACGTCATGCTTCAGAAATGTGGAAAATGGTCCGTTTTCAAATGTTTTATTTTTGAACGTCAGTTCACATTTGTAGGTGGATCATCAGTGTTAGAGCTAAAATTAGCATGTTTAAAGTGATTTTCATGCTTCCAGGGGCCCAAAACACAAGATTTATGGAATGGTTAAAAGTGCATGAAAATGGCCAATTTACTCACTCTGAGTTCTCAAAAAGGGTTTCTTCACCCCGGGAAGTTAATTAAATACCATTTGGAGGCATTTAATGTTCGAGCAAAAACGGCTGATTTTCGACAAAAGAGATAACACCCCCCCATTACGTCATGCTTCAGAAATGTGGAAAATGGTCAGTTTTCAAATGTTTTATTTTTGAACGTCAGTTCACATTTGTAGGTGGATCATCAGTGTTAGAGCTAAAATTAGCATGTTTAAAGTGATTTTCATGCTTCCAGGGGCCCAAAACACAAGATTTATGGAATGGTTAAAAGTGCATGAAAATGGCCAATTTACTCACTCTGAGTTCTCAAAAAGGGTTTCTTCACCCCGGGAAGTTAATTAAATACCATTTGGAGGCATTTAATGTTCGAGCAAAAACGGCTGATTTTCGACAAAAGAGATAACACCCCCCCATTACGTCATGCTTCAGAAATGTGGAAAATGGTCCGTTTTCAAATGTTTTATTTTTGAACGTCAGTTCACATTTGTAGGTGGATCATCAGTGTTAGAGCTAAAATTAGCATGTTTAAAGTGATTTTCATGCTTCCAGGGGTTCGGGAAGTTAATTAAATACCATTTGGAGGCATTTAATGTTCGAGCAAAAACGGCTGATTTTCGACAAAAGAGATAACACCCCCCCATTACGTCATGCTTCAGAAATGTGGAAAATGGTCCGTTTTCAAATGTTTTATTTTTGAACGTCAGTTCACATTTGTAGGTGGATCATCAGTGTTAGAGCTAAAATTAGCATGTTTAAAGTGATTTTCATGCTTCCAGGTGCCCAAAACACAAGATTTATGGAATGGTTAAAAGTGCATGAAAATGGCCAATTTACTCACTCTGAGTTCTCAAAAAGGGTTTCTTCACCCCGGGAAGTTAATTAAATACCATTTGGAGGCATTTAATGTTCGAGCAAAAACGGCTGATTTTCGACAAAAGAGATAACACCCCCCCATTACGTCATGCTTCAGAAATGTGGAAAATGGTCCGTTTTCAAATGTTTTATTTTTGAACGTCAGTTCACATTTGTAGGTGGATCATCAGTGTTAGAGCTAAAATTAGCATGTTTAAAGTGATTTTCATGCTTCCAGGGGCCCAAAACACAAGATTTATGGAATGGTTAAAAGTGCATGAAAATGGCCAATTTACTCACTCTGAGTTCTCAAAAAGGGTTTCTTCACCCCGGGAAGTTAATTAAATACCATTTGGAGGCATTTAATGTTCGAGCAAAAACGGCTGATTTTCGACAAAAGAGATAACACCCCCCCATTACGTCATGCTTCAGAAATGTGGAAAATGGTCCGTTTTCAAATGTTTTATTTTTGAACGTCAGTTCACATTTGTAGGTGGATCATCAGTGTTAGAGCTAAAATTAGCATGTTTAAAGTGATTTTCATGCTTCCAGGGGCCCAAAACCCAAGATTTATGGAATGGTTAAAAGTGCATGAAAATGGCCAATTTACTCACTCTGAGTTCTCAAAAAGGGTTTCTTCACCCCGGGAAGTTAATTAAATACCATTTGGAGGCATTTAATGTTCGAGCAAAAACGGCTGATTTTCGACAAAAGAGATAACACCCCCCCATTACGTCATGCTTCAGAAATGTGGAAAATGGTCCGTTTTCAAATGTTTTATTTTTGAACGTCAGTTCACATTTGTAGGTGGATCATCAGTGTTAGAGCTAAAATTAGCATGTTTAAAGTGATTTTCATGCTTCCAGGGGCCCAAAACACAAGCTTTATGGAATGGTTAAAAGTGCATGAAAATGGCCAATTTACTCACTCTGAGTTCTCAAAAAGGGTTTCTTCACCCCGGGAAGTTAATTAAATACCATTTGGAGGCATTTAATGTTCGAGCAAAAACGGCTGATTTTCGACAAAAGAGATAACACCCCCCCATTACGTCATGCTTCAGAAATGTGGAAAATGGTCCGTTTTCAAATGTTTTATTTTTGAACGTCAGTTCACATTTGTAGGTGGATCATCAGTGTTAGAGCTAAAATTAGCATGTTTAAAGTGATTTTCATGCTTCCAGGGGCCCAAAACACAAGCTTTATGGAATGGTTAAAAGTGCATGAAAATGGCCAATTTACTCACTCTGAGTTCTCAAAAAGGGTTTCTTCACCCCGGGAAGTTAATTAAATACCATTTGGAGGCATTTAATGTTCGAGCAAAAACGGCTGATTTTCGACAAAAGAGATAACACCCCCCCATTACGTCATGCTTCAGAAATGTGGAAAATGGTCCGTTTTCAAATGTTTTATTTTTGAACGTCAGTTCACATTTGTAGGTGGATCATCAGTGTTAGAGCTAAAATTAGCATGTTTAAAGTGATTTTCATGCTTCCAGGGGCCCAAAACACAAGATTTATGGAATGGTTAAAAGTGCATGAAAATGGCCAATTTACTCACTCTGAGTTCTCAAAAAGGGTTTCTTCACCCCGGGAAGTTAATTAAATACCATTTGGAGGCATTTAATGTTCGAGCAAAAACGGCTGATTTTCGACAAAAGAGATAACACCCCCCCATTACGTCATGCTTCAGAAATGTGGAAAATGGTCCGTTTTCAAATGTTTTATTTTTGAACGTCAGTTCACATTTGTAGGTGGATCATCAGTGTTAGAGCTAAAATTAGCATGTTTAAAGTGATTTTCATGCTTCCAGGGGCCCAAAACACAAGATTTATGGAATGGTTAAAAGTGCATGAAAATGGCCAATTTACTCACTCTGAGTTCTCAAAAAGGGTTTCTTCACCCCGGGAAGTTAATTAAATACCATTTGGAGGCATTTAATGTTCGAGCAAAAACGGCTGATTTTCGACAAAAGAGATAACACCCCCCCATTACGTCATGCTTCAGAAATGTGGAAAATGGTCCGTTTTCAAATGTTTTATTTTTGAACGTCAGTTCACATTTGTAGGTGGATCATCAGTGTTAGAGCTAAAATTAGCATGTTTAAAGTGATTTTCATGCTTCCAGGGGCTCGGGAAGTTAATTAAATACCATTTGGAGGCATTTAATGTTCGAGCAAAAACGGCTGATTTTCGACAAAAGAGATAACACCCCCCCATTACGTCATGCTTCAGAAATGTGGAAAATGGTCCGTTTTCAAATGTTTTATTTTTGAACGTCAGTTCACATTTGTAGGTGGATCATCAGTGTTAGAGCTAAAATTAGCATGTTTAAAGTGATTTTCATGCTTCCAGGGGCCCAAAACACAAGATTTATGGAATGGTTAAAAGTGCATGAAAATGGCCAATTTACTCACTCTGAGTTCTCAAAAAGGGTTTCTTCACCCCGGGAAGTTAATTAAATACCATTTGGAGGCATTTAATGTTCGAGCAAAAACGGCTGATTTTCGACAAAAGAGATAACACCCCCCCATTACGTCATGCTTCAGAAATGTGGAAAATGGTCCGTTTTCAAATGTTTTATTTTTGAACGTCAGTTCACATTTGTAGGTGGATCATCAGTGTTAGAGCTAAAATTAGCATGTTTAAAGTGATTTTCATGCTTCCAGGGGCTCGGGAAGTTAATTAAATACCATTTGGAGGCATTTAATGTTCGAGCAAAAACGGCTGATTTTCGACAAAAGAGATAACACCCCCCCATTACGTCATGCTTCAGAAATGTGGAAAATGGTCCGTTTTCAAATGTTTTATTTTTGAACGTCAGTTCACATTTGTAGGTGGATCATCAGTGTTAGAGCTAAAATTAGCATGTTTAAAGTGATTTTCATGCTTCCAGGGGCCCAAAACACAAGATTTATGGAATGGTTAAAAGTGCATGAAAATGGCCAATTTACTCACTCTGAGTTCTCAAAAAGGGTTTCTTCACCCCGGGAAGTTAATTAAATACCATTTGGAGGCATTTAATGTTCGAGCAAAAACGGCTGATTTTCGACAAAAGAGATAACACCCCCCCATTACGTCATGCTTCAGAAATGTGGAAAATGGTCAGTTTTCAAATGTTTTATTTTTGAACGTCAGTTCACATTTGTAGGTGGATCATCAGTGTTAGAGCTAAAATTAGCATGTTTAAAGTGATTTTCATGCTTCCAGGGGCCCAAAACACAAGATTTATGGAATGGTTAAAAGTGCATGAAAATGGCCAATTTACTCACTCTGAGTTCTCAAAAAGGGTTTCTTCACCCCGGGAAGTTAATTAAATACCATTTGGAGGCATTTAATGTTCGAGCAAAAACGGCTGATTTTCGACAAAAGAGATAACACCCCCCCATTACGTCATGCTTCAGAAATGTGGAAAATGGTCCGTTTTCAAATGTTTTATTTTTGAACGTCAGTTCACATTTGTAGGTGGATCATCAGTGTTAGAGCTAAAATTAGCATGTTTAAAGTGATTTTCATGCTTCCAGGGGCTCGGGAAGTTAATTAAATACCATTTGGAGGCATTTAATGTTCGAGCAAAAACGGCTGATTTTCGACAAAAGAGATAACACCCCCCCATTACGTCATGCTTCAGAAATGTGGAAAATGGTCCGTTTTCAAATGTTTTATTTTTGAACGTCAGTTCACATTTGTAGGTGGATCATCAGTGTTAGAGCTAAAATTAGCATGTTTAAAGTGATTTTCATGCTTCCAGGGGCCCAAAACACAAGATTTATGGAATGGTTAAAAGTGCATGAAAATGGCCAATTTACTCACTCTGAGTTCTCAAAAAGGGTTTCTTCACCCCGGGAAGTTAATTAAATACCATTTGGAGGCATTTAATGTTCGAGCAAAAACGGCTGATTTTCGACAAAAGAGATAACACCCCCCCATTACGTCATGCTTCAGAAATGTGGAAAATGGTCCGTTTTCAAATGTTTTATTTTTGAACGTCAGTTCACATTTGTAGGTGGATCATCAGTGTTAGAGCTAAAATTAGCATGTTTAAAGTGATTTTCATGCTTCCAGGGGCCCAAAACACAAGATTTATGGAATGGTTAAAAGTGCATGAAAATGGCCAATTTACTCACTCTGAGTTCTCAAAAAGGGTTTCTTCACCCCGGGAAGTTAATTAAATACCATTTGGAGGCATTTAATGTTCGAGCAAAAACGGCTGATTTTCGACAAAAGAGATAACACCCCCCCATTACGTCATGCTTCAGAAATGTGGAAAATGGTCCGTTTTCAAATGTTTTATTTTTGAACGTCAGTTCACATTTGTAGGTGGATCATCAGTGTTAGAGCTAAAATTAGCATGTTTAAAGTGATTTTCATGCTTCCAGGGGCTCGGGAAGTGAAATAAATACCATTTGGAGGCATTTAATGTTCGAGCAAAAACGGCTGATTTTCGACAAAAGAGATAACACCCCCCCATTACGTCATGCTTCAGAAATGTGGAAAATGGTCCGTTTTCAAATGTTTTATTTTTGAACGTCAGTTCACATTTGTAGGTGGATCATCAGTGTTAGAGCTAAAATTAGCATGTTTAAAGTGATTTTCATGCTTCCAGGGGCTCGGGAAGTTAATTAAATACCATTTGGAGGCATTTAATGTTCGAGCAAAAACGGCTGATTTTCGACAAAAGAGATAACACCCCCCCATTACGTCATGCTTCAGAAATGTGGAAAATGGTCCGTTTTCAAATGTTTTATTTTTGAACGTCAGTTCACATTTGTAGGTGGATCATCAGTGTTAGAGCTAAAATTAGCATGTTTAAAGTGATTTTCATGCTTCCAGGGGCCCAAAACACAAGATTTATGGAATGGTTAAAAGTGCATGAAAATGGCCAATTTACTCACTCTGAGTTCTCAAAAAGGGTTTCTTCACCCCGGGAAGTTAATTAAATACCATTTGGAGGCATTTAATGTTCGAGCAAAAACGGCTGATTTTCGACAAAAGAGATAACACCCCCCCATTACGTCATGCTTCAGAAATGTGGAAAATGGTCCGTTTTCAAATGTTTTATTTTTGAACGTCAGTTCACATTTGTAGGTGGATCATCAGTGTTAGAGCAAAAATTAGCATGTTTAAAGTGATTTTCATGCTTCCAGGGGCCCAAAACCCAAGATTTATGGAATGGTTAAAAGTGCATGAAAATGGCCAATTTACTCACTCTGAGTTCTCAAAAAGGGTTTCTTCACCCCGGGAAGTTAATTAAATACCATTTGGAGGCATTTAATGTTCGAGCAAAAACGGCTGATTTTCGACAAAAGAGATAACACCCCCCCATTACGTCATGCTTCAGAAATGTGGAAAATGGTCCGTTTTCAAATGTTTTATTTTTGAACGTCAGTTCACATTTGTAGGTGGATCATCAGTGTTAGAGCTAAAATTAGCATGTTTAAAGTGATTTTCATGCTTCCAGGGGCCCAAAACACAAGCTTTATGGAATGGTTAAAAGTGCATGAAAATGGCCAATTTACTCACTCTGAGTTCTCAAAAAGGGTTTCTTCACCCCGGGAAGTTAATTAAATACCATTTGGAGGCATTTAATGTTCGAGCAAAAACGGCTGATTTTCGACAAAAGAGATAACACCCCCCCATTACGTCATGCTTCAGAAATGTGGAAAATGGTCCGTTTTCAAATGTTTTATTTTTGAACGTCAGTTCACATTTGTAGGTGGATCATCAGTGTTAGAGCTAAAATTAGCATGTTTAAAGTGATTTTCATGCTTCCAGGGGCCCAAAACACAAGATTTATGGAATGGTTAAAAGTGCATGAAAATGGCCAATTTACTCACTCTGAGTTCTCAAAAAGGGTTTCTTCACCCCGGGAAGTTAATTAAATACCATTTGGAGGCATTTAATGTTCGAGCAAAAACGGCTGATTTTCGACAAAAGAGATAACACCCCCCCATTACGTCATGCTTCAGAAATGTGGAAAATGGTCCGTTTTCAAATGTTTTATTTTTGAACGTCAGTTCACATTTGTAGGTGGATCATCAGTGTTAGAGCTAAAATTAGCATGTTTAAAGTGATTTTCATGCTTCCAGGGGCCCAAAACACAAGATTTGTGGAATGGTTAAAAGTGCATGAAAATGGCCAATTTACTCACTCTGAGTTCTCAAAAAGGGTTTCTTCACCCCGGGAAGTTAATTAAATACCATTTGGAGGCATTTAATGTTCGAGCAAAAACGGCTGATTTTCGACAAAAGAGATAACACCCCCCCATTACGTCATGCTTCAGAAATGTGGAAAATGGTCCGTTTTCAAATGTTTTATTTTTGAACGTCAGTTCACATTTGTAGGTGGATCATCAGTGTTAGAGCTAAAATTAGCATGTTTAAAGTGATTTTCATGCTTCCAGGGGCTCGGGAAGTTAATTAAATACCATTTGGAGGCATTTAATGTTCGAGCAAAAACGGCTGATTTTCGACAAAAGAGATAACACCCCCCCATTACGTCATGCTTCAGAAATGTGGAAAATGGTCCGTTTTCAAATGTTTTATTTTTGAACGTCAGTTCACATTTGTAGGTGGATCATCAGTGTTAGAGCTAAAATTAGCATGTTTAAAGTGATTTTCATGCTTCCAGGGGCCCAAAACACAAGATTTATGGAATGGTTAAAAGTGCATGAAAATGGCCAATTTACTCACTCTGAGTTCTCAAAAAGGGTTTCTTCACCCCGGGAAGTTAATTAAATACCATTTGGAGGCATTTAATGTTCGAGCAAAAACGGCTGATTTTCGACAAAAGAGATAACACCCCCCCATTACGTCATGCTTCAGAAATGTGGAAAATGGTCCGTTTTCAAATGTTTTATTTTTGAACGTCAGTTCACATTTGTAGGTGGATCATCAGTGTTAGAGCTAAAATTAGCATGTTTAAAGTGATTTTCATGCTTCCAGGGGCTCGGGAAGTTAATTAAATACCATTTGGAGGCATTTAATGTTCGAGCAAAAACGGCTAATTTTCGACAAAAGAGATAACACCCCCCCATTACGTCATGCTTCAGAAATGTGGAAAATGGTCCGTTTTCAAATGTTTTATTTTTGAACGTCAGTTCACATTTGTAGGTGGATCATCAGTGTTAGAGCTAAAATTAGCATGTTTAAAGTGATTTTCATGCTTCCAGGGGCCCAAAACACAAGATTTATGGAATGGTTAAAAGTGCATGAAAATGGCCAATTTACTCACTCTGAGTTCTCAAAAAGGGTTTCTTCACCCCGGGAAGTTAATTAAATACCATTTGGAGGCATTTAATGTTCGAGCAAAAACGGCTGATTTTCGACAAAAGAGATAACACCCCCCCATTACGTCATGCTTCAGAAATGTGGAAAATGGTCCGTTTTCAAATGTTTTATTTTTGAACGTCAGTTCACATTTGTAGGTGGATCATCAGTGTTAGAGCTAAAATTAGCATGTTTAAAGTGATTTTCATGCTTCCAGGGGCTCGGGAAGTTAATTAAATACCATTTGGAGGCATTTAATGTTCGAGCAAAAACGGCTGATTTTCGACAAAAGAGATAACACCCCCCCATTACGTCATGCTTCAGAAATGTGGAAAATGGTCCGTTTTCAAATGTTTTATTTTTGAACGTCAGTTCACATTTGTAGGTGGATCATCAGTGTTAGAGCTAAAATTAGCATGTTTAAAGTGATTTTCATGCTTCCAGGGGCTCGGGAAGTGAAATAAATACCATTTGGAGGCATTTAATGTTCGAGCAAAAACGGCTGATTTTCGACAAAAGAGATAACACCCCCCCATTACGTCATGCTTCAGAAATGTGGAAAATGGTCCGTTTTCAAATGTTTTATTTTTGAACGTCAGTTCACATTTGTAGGTGGATCATCAGTGTTAGAGCTAAAATTAGCATGTTTAAAGTGATTTTCATGCTTCCAGGGGCTCGGGAAGTTAATTAAATACCATTTGGAGGCATTTAATGTTCGAGCAAAAACGGCTGATTTTCGACAAAAGAGATAACACCCCCCCATTACGTCATGCTTCAGAAATGTGGAAAATGGTCCGTTTTCAAATGTTTTATTTTTGAACGTCAGTTCACATTTGTAGGTGGATCATCAGTGTTAGAGCAAAAATTAGCATGTTTAAAGTGATTTTCATGCTTCCAGGGGCCCAAAACACAAGATTTATGGAATGGTTAAAAGTGCATGAAAATGGCCAATTTACTCACTCTGAGTTCTCAAAAAGGGTTTCTTCACCCCGGGAAGTTAATTAAATACCATTTGGAGGCATTTAATGTTCGAGCAAAAACGGCTGATTTTCGACAAAAGAGATAACACCCCCCCCATTACGTCATGCTTCAGAAATGTGGAAAATGGTCCGTTTTCAAATGTTTTATTTTTGAACGTCAGTTCACATTTGTAGGTGGATCATCAGTGTTAGAGCTAAAATTAGCATGTTTAAAGTGATTTTCATGCTTCCAGGGGCTCGGGAAGTTAATTAAATACCATTTGGAGGCATTTAATGTTCGAGCAAAAACGGCTGATTTTCGACAAAAGAGATAACACCCCCCCATTACGTCATGCTTCAGAAATGTGGAAAATGGTCCGTTTTCAAATGTTTTATTTTTGAACGTCAGTTCACATTTGTAGGTGGATCATCAGTGTTAGAGCTAAAATTAGCATGTTTAAAGTGATTTTCATGCTTCCAGGGGCCCAAAACACAAGATTTATGGAATGGTTAAAAGTGCATGAAAATGGCCAATTTACTCACTCTGAGTTCTCAAAAAGGGTTTCTTCACCCCGGGAAGTTAATTAAATACCATTTGGAGGCATTTAATGTTCGAGCAAAAACGGCTGATTTTCGACAAAAGAGATAACACCCCCCCATTACGTCATGCTTCAGAAATGTGGAAAATGGTCCGTTTTCAAATGTTTTATTTTTGAACGTCAGTTCACATTTGTAGGTGGATCATCAGTGTTAGAGCTAAAATTAGCATGTTTAAAGTGATTTTCATGCTTCCAGGGGCCCAAAACCCAAGATTTATGGAATGGTTAAAAGTGCATGAAAATGGCCAATTTACTCACTCTGAGTTCTCAAAAAGGGTTTCTTCACCCCGGGAAGTTAATTAAATACCATTTGGAGGCATTTAATGTTCGAGCAAAAACGGCTGATTTTCGACAAAAGAGATAACACCCCCCCATTACGTCATGCTTCAGAAATGTGGAAAATGGTCCGTTTTCAAATGTTTTATTTTTGAACGTCAGTTCACATTTGTAGGTGGATCATCAGTGTTAGAGCTAAAATTAGCATGTTTAAAGTGATTTTCATGCTTCCAGGGGCCCAAAACACAAGCTTTATGGAATGGTTAAAAGTGCATGAAAATGGCCAATTTACTCACTCTGAGTTCTCAAAAAGGGTTTCTTCACCCCGGGAAGTTAATTAAATACCATTTGGAGGCATTTAATGTTCGAGCAAAAACGGCTGATTTTCGACAAAAGAGATAACACCCCCCCATTACGTCATGCTTCAGAAATGTGGAAAATGGTCCGTTTTCAAATGTTTTATTTTTGAACGTCAGTTCACATTTGTAGGTGGATCATCAGTGTTAGAGCTAAAATTAGCATGTTTAAAGTGATTTTCATGCTTCCAGGGGCCCAAAACACAAGCTTTATGGAATGGTTAAAAGTGCATGAAAATGGCCAATTTACTCACTCTGAGTTCTCAAAAAGGGTTTCTTCACCCCGGGAAGTTAATTAAATACCATTTGGAGGCATTTAATGTTCGAGCAAAAACGGCTGATTTTCGACAAAAGAGATAACACCCCCCCATTACGTCATGCTTCAGAAATGTGGAAAATGGTCCGTTTTCAAATGTTTTATTTTTGAACGTCAGTTCACATTTGTAGGTGGATCATCAGTGTTAGAGCTAAAATTAGCATGTTTAAAGTGATTTTCATGCTTCCAGGGGCCCAAAACACTAGTTTTATGGAATGGTTAAAAGTGCATGAAAATGGCCAATTTACTCACTCTGAGTTCTCAAAAAGGGTTTCTTCACCCCGGGAAGTTAATTAAATACCATTTGGAGGCATTTAATGTTCGAGCAAAAACGGCTGATTTTCGACAAAAGAGATAACACCCCCCCATTACGTCATGCTTCAGAAATGTGGAAAATGGTCAGTTTTCAAATGTTTTATTTTTGAACGTCAGTTCACATTTGTAGGTGGATCATCAGTGTTAGAGCTAAAATTAGCATGTTTAAAGTGATTTTCATGCTTCCAGGGGCTCGGGAAGTTAATTAAATACCATTTGGAGGCATTTAATGTTCGAGCAAAAACGGCTGATTTTCGACAAAAGAGATAACACCCCCCCATTACGTCATGCTTCAGAAATGTGGAAAATGGTCCGTTTTCAAATGTTTTATTTTTGAACGTCAGTTCACATTTGTAGGTGGATCATCAGTGTTAGAGCTAAAATTAGCATGTTTAAAGTGATTTTCATGCTTCCAGGGGCTCGGGAAGTTAATTAAATACCATTTGGAGGCATTTAATGTTCGAGCAAAAACGGCTGATTTTCGACAAAAGAGATAACACCCCCCCATTACGTCATGCTTCAGAAATGTGGAAAATGGTCCGTTTTCAAATGTTTTATTTTTGAACGTCAGTTCACATTTGTAGGTGGATCATCAGTGTTAGAGCTAAAATTAGCATGTTTAAAGTGATTTTCATGCTTCCAGGGGCCCAAAACACAAGATTTATGGAATGGTTAAAAGTGCATGAAAATGGCCAATTTACTCACTCTGAGTTCTCAAAAAGGGTTTCTTCACCCCGGGAAGTTAATTAAATACCATTTGGAGGCATTTAATGTTCGAGCAAAAACGGCTGATTTTCGACAAAAGAGATAACACCCCCCCATTACGTCATGCTTCAGAAATGTGGAAAATGGTCCGTTTTCAAATGTTTTATTTTTGAACGTCAGTTCACATTTGTAGGTGGATCATCAGTGTTAGAGCTAAAATTAGCATGTTTAAAGTGATTTTCATGCTTCCAGGGGCTCGGGAAGTTAATTAAATACCATTTGGAGGCATTTAATGTTCGAGCAAAAACGGCTGATTTTCGACAAAAGAGATAACACCCCCCCATTACGTCATGCTTCAGAAATGTGGAAAATGGTCCGTTTTCAAATGTTTTATTTTTGAACGTCAGTTCACATTTGTAGGTGGATCATCAGTGTTAGAGCTAAAATTAGCATGTTTAAAGTGATTTTCATGCTTCCAGGGGCCCAAAACACAAGATTTATGGAATGGTTAAAAGTGCATGAAAATGGCCAATTTACTCACTCTGAGTTCTCAAAAAGGGTTTCTTCACCCCGGGAAGTTAATTAAATACCATTTGGAGGCATTTAATGTTCGAGCAAAAACGGCTGATTTTCGACAAAAGAGATAACACCCCCCCATTACGTCATGCTTCAGAAATGTGGAAAATGGTCCGTTTTCAAATGTTTTATTTTTGAACGTCAGTTCACATTTGTAGGTGGATCATCAGTGTTAGAGCTAAAATTAGCATGTTTAAAGTGATTTTCATGCTTCCAGGGGCTCGGGAAGTTAATTAAATACCATTTGGAGGCATTTAATGTTCGAGCAAAAACGGCTGATTTTCGACAAAAGAGATAACACCCCCCCATTACGTCATGCTTCAGAAATGTGGAAAATGGTCCGTTTTCAAATGTTTTATTTTTGAACGTCAGTTCACATTTGTAGGTGGATCATCAGTGTTAGAGCTAAAATTAGCATGTTTAAAGTGATTTTCATGCTTCCAGGGGCTCGGGAAGTGAAATAAATACCATTTGGAGGCATTTAATGTTCGAGCAAAAACGGCTGATTTTCGACAAAAGAGATAACACCCCCCCATTACGTCATGCTTCAGAAATGTGGAAAATGGTCCGTTTTCAAATGTTTTATTTTTGAACGTCAGTTCACATTTGTAGGTGGATCATCAGTGTTAGAGCTAAAATTAGCATGTTTAAAGTGATTTTCATGCTTCCAGGGGCTCGGGAAGTTAATTAAATACCATTTGGAGGCATTTAATGTTCGAGCAAAAACGGCTGATTTTCGACAAAAGAGATAACACCCCCCCATTACGTCATGCTTCAGAAATGTGGAAAATGGTCCGTTTTCAAATGTTTTATTTTTGAACGTCAGTTCACATTTGTAGGTGGATCATCAGTGTTAGAGCAAAAATTAGCATGTTTAAAGTGATTTTCATGCTTCCAGGGGCCCAAAACACAAGATTTATGGAATGGTTAAAAGTGCATGAAAATGGCCAATTTACTCACTCTGAGTTCTCAAAAAGGGTTTCTTCACCCCGGGAAGTTAATTAAATACCATTTGGAGGCATTTAATGTTCGAGCAAAAACGGCTGATTTTCGACAAAAGAGATAACACCCCCCCATTACGTCATGCTTCAGAAATGTGGAAAATGGTCCGTTTTCAAATGTTTTATTTTTGAACGTCAGTTCACATTTGTAGGTGGATCATCAGTGTTAGAGCTAAAATTAGCATGTTTAAAGTGATTTTCATGCTTCCAGGGGCTCGGGAAGTTAATTAAATACCATTTGGAGGCATTTAATGTTCGAGCAAAAACGGCTGATTTTCGACAAAAGAGATAACACCCCCCCATTACGTCATGCTTCAGAAATGTGGAAAATGGTCCGTTTTCAAATGTTTTATTTTTGAACGTCAGTTCACATTTGTAGGTGGATCATCAGTGTTAGAGCTAAAATTAGCATGTTTAAAGTGATTTTCATGCTTCCAGGGGCTCGGGAAGTTAATTAAATACCATTTGGAGGCATTTAATGTTCGAGCAAAAACGGCTGATTTTCGACAAAAGAGATAACACCCCCCCATTACGTCATGCTTCAGAAATGTGGAAAATGGTCCGTTTTCAAATGTTTTATTTTTGAACGTCAGTTCACATTTGTAGGTGGATCATCAGTGTTAGAGCTAAAATTAGCATGTTTAAAGTGATTTTCATGCTTCCAGGGGCTCGGGAAGTTAATTAAATACCATTTGGAGGCATTTAATGTTCGAGCAAAAACGGCTGATTTTCGACAAAAGAGATAACACCCCCCCATTACGTCATGCTTCAGAAATGTGGAAAATGGTCCGTTTTCAAATGTTTTATTTTTGAACGTCAGTTCACATTTGTAGGTGGATCATCAGTGTTAGAGCTAAAATTAGCATGTTTAAAGTGATTTTCATGCTTCCAGGGGCCCAAAACACAAGATTTATGGAATGGTTAAAAGTGCATGAAAATGGCCAATTTACTCACTCTGAGTTCTCAAAAAGGGTTTCTTCACCCCGGGAAGTTAATTAAATACCATTTGGAGGCATTTAATGTTCGAGCAAAAACGGCTGATTTTCGACAAAAGAGATAACACCCCCCCATTACGTCATGCTTCAGAAATGTGGAAAATGGTCCGTTTTCAAATGTTTTATTTTTGAACGTCAGTTCACATTTGTAGGTGGATCATCAGTGTTAGAGCAAAAATTAGCATGTTTAAAGTGATTTTCATGCTTCCAGGGGCCCAAAACCCAAGATTTATGGAATGGTTAAAAGTGCATGAAAATGGCCAATTTACTCACTCTGAGTTCTCAAAAAGGGTTTCTTCACCCCGGGAAGTTAATTAAATACCATTTGGAGGCATTTAATGTTCGAGCAAAAACGGCTGATTTTCGACAAAAGAGATAACACCCCCCCATTACGTCATGCTTCAGAAATGTGGAAAATGGTCCGTTTTCAAATGTTTTATTTTTGAACGTCAGTTCACATTTGTAGGTGGATCATCAGTGTTAGAGCTAAAATTAGCATGTTTAAAGTGATTTTCATGCTTCCAGGGGCCCAAAACACAAGCTTTATGGAATGGTTAAAAGTGCATGAAAATGGCCAATTTACTCACTCTGAGTTCTCAAAAAGGGTTTCTTCACCCCGGGAAGTTAATTAAATACCATTTGGAGGCATTTAATGTTCGAGCAAAAACGGCTGATTTTCGACAAAAGAGATAACACCCCCCCATTACGTCATGCTTCAGAAATGTGGAAAATGGTCCGTTTTCAAATGTTTTATTTTTGAACGTCAGTTCACATTTGTAGGTGGATCATCAGTGTTAGAGCTAAAATTAGCATGTTTAAAGTGATTTTCATGCTTCCAGGGGCCCAAAACACAAGATTTATGGAATGGTTAAAAGTGCATGAAAATGGCCAATTTACTCACTCTGAGTTCTCAAAAAGGGTTTCTTCACCCCGGGAAGTTAATTAAATACCATTTGGAGGCATTTAATGTTCGAGCAAAAACGGCTGATTTTCGACAAAAGAGATAACACCCCCCCATTACGTCATGCTTCAGAAATGTGGAAAATGGTCCGTTTTCAAATGTTTTATTTTTGAACGTCAGTTCACATTTGTAGGTGGATCATCAGTGTTAGAGCTAAAATTAGCATGTTTAAAGTGATTTTCATGCTTCCAGGGGCCCAAAACACAAGATTTATGGAATGGTTAAAAGTGCATGAAAATGGCCAATTTACTCACTCTGAGTTCTCAAAAAGGGTTTCTTCACCCCGGGAAGTTAATTAAATACCATTTGGAGGCATTTAATGTTCGAGCAAAAACGGCTGATTTTCGACAAAAGAGATAACACCCCCCCATTACGTCATGCTTCAGAAATGTGGAAAATGGTCCGTTTTCAAATGTTTTATTTTTGAACGTCAGTTCACATTTGTAGGTGGATCATCAGTGTTAGAGCTAAAATTAGCATGTTTAAAGTGATTTTCATGCTTCCAGGGGCTCGGGAAGTTAATTAAATACCATTTGGAGGCATTTAATGTTCGAGCAAAAACGGCTGATTTTCGACAAAAGAGATAACACCCCCCCATTACGTCATGCTTCAGAAATGTGGAAAATGGTCCGTTTTCAAATGTTTTATTTTTGAACGTCAGTTCACATTTGTAGGTGGATCATCAGTGTTAGAGCTAAAATTAGCATGTTTAAAGTGATTTTCATGCTTCCAGGGGCCCAAAACACAAGATTTATGGAATGGTTAAAAGTGCATGAAAATGGCCAATTTACTCACTCTGAGTTCTCAAAAAGGGTTTCTTCACCCCGGGAAGTTAATTAAATACCATTTGGAGGCATTTAATGTTCGAGCAAAAACGGCTGATTTTCGACAAAAGAGATAACACCCCCCCATTACGTCATGCTTCAGAAATGTGGAAAATGGTCCGTTTTCAAATGTTTTATTTTTGAACGTCAGTTCACATTTGTAGGTGGATCATCAGTGTTAGAGCTAAAATTAGCATGTTTAAAGTGATTTTCATGCTTCCAGGGGCTCGGGAAGTTAATTAAATACCATTTGGAGGCATTTAATGTTCGAGCAAAAACGGCTAATTTTCGACAAAAGAGATAACACCCCCCCATTACGTCATGCTTCAGAAATGTGGAAAATGGTCCGTTTTCAAATGTTTTATTTTTGAACGTCAGTTCACATTTGTAGGTGGATCATCAGTGTTAGAGCTAAAATTAGCATGTTTAAAGTGATTTTCATGCTTCCAGGGGCCCAAAACACAAGATTTATGGAATGGTTAAAAGTGCATGAAAATGGCCAATTTACTCACTCTGAGTTCTCAAAAAGGGTTTCTTCACCCCGGGAAGTTAATTAAATACCATTTGGAGGCATTTAATGTTCGAGCAAAAACGGCTGATTTTCGACAAAAGAGATAACACCCCCCCATTACGTCATGCTTCAGAAATGTGGAAAATGGTCCGTTTTCAAATGTTTTATTTTTGAACGTCAGTTCACATTTGTAGGTGGATCATCAGTGTTAGAGCTAAAATTAGCATGTTTAAAGTGATTTTCATGCTTCCAGGGGCTCGGGAAGTTAATTAAATACCATTTGGAGGCATTTAATGTTCGAGCAAAAACGGCTGATTTTCGACAAAAGAGATAACACCCCCCCATTACGTCATGCTTCAGAAATGTGGAAAATGGTCCGTTTTCAAATGTTTTATTTTTGAACGTCAGTTCACATTTGTAGGTGGATCATCAGTGTTAGAGCTAAAATTAGCATGTTTAAAGTGATTTTCATGCTTCCAGGGGCTCGGGAAGTGAAATAAATACCATTTGGAGGCATTTAATGTTCGAGCAAAAACGGCTGATTTTCGACAAAAGAGATAACACCCCCCCATTACGTCATGCTTCAGAAATGTGGAAAATGGTCCGTTTTCAAATGTTTTATTTTTGAACGTCAGTTCACATTTGTAGGTGGATCATCAGTGTTAGAGCTAAAATTAGCATGTTTAAAGTGATTTTCATGCTTCCAGGGGCTCGGGAAGTTAATTAAATACCATTTGGAGGCATTTAATGTTCGAGCAAAAACGGCTGATTTTCGACAAAAGAGATAACACCCCCCCATTACGTCATGCTTCAGAAATGTGGAAAATGGTCCGTTTTCAAATGTTTTATTTTTGAACGTCAGTTCACATTTGTAGGTGGATCATCAGTGTTAGAGCAAAAATTAGCATGTTTAAAGTGATTTTCATGCTTCCAGGGGCCCAAAACACAAGATTTATGGAATGGTTAAAAGTGCATGAAAATGGCCAATTTACTCACTCTGAGTTCTCAAAAAGGGTTTCTTCACCCCGGGAAGTTAATTAAATACCATTTGGAGGCATTTAATGTTCGAGCAAAAACGGCTGATTTTCGACAAAAGAGATAACACCCCCCCCATTACGTCATGCTTCAGAAATGTGGAAAATGGTCCGTTTTCAAATGTTTTATTTTTGAACGTCAGTTCACATTTGTAGGTGGATCATCAGTGTTAGAGCTAAAATTAGCATGTTTAAAGTGATTTTCATGCTTCCAGGGGCTCGGGAAGTTAATTAAATACCATTTGGAGGCATTTAATGTTCGAGCAAAAACGGCTGATTTTCGACAAAAGAGATAACACCCCCCCATTACGTCATGCTTCAGAAATGTGGAAAATGGTCCGTTTTCAAATGTTTTATTTTTGAACGTCAGTTCACATTTGTAGGTGGATCATCAGTGTTAGAGCTAAAATTAGCATGTTTAAAGTGATTTTCATGCTTCCAGGGGCCCAAAACACAAGATTTATGGAATGGTTAAAAGTGCATGAAAATGGCCAATTTACTCACTCTGAGTTCTCAAAAAGGGTTTCTTCACCCCGGGAAGTTAATTAAATACCATTTGGAGGCATTTAATGTTCGAGCAAAAACGGCTGATTTTCGACAAAAGAGATAACACCCCCCCATTACGTCATGCTTCAGAAATGTGGAAAATGGTCCGTTTTCAAATGTTTTATTTTTGAACGTCAGTTCACATTTGTAGGTGGATCATCAGTGTTAGAGCTAAAATTAGCATGTTTAAAGTGATTTTCATGCTTCCAGGGGCCCAAAACCCAAGATTTATGGAATGGTTAAAAGTGCATGAAAATGGCCAATTTACTCACTCTGAGTTCTCAAAAAGGGTTTCTTCACCCCGGGAAGTTAATTAAATACCATTTGGAGGCATTTAATGTTCGAGCAAAAACGGCTGATTTTCGACAAAAGAGATAACACCCCCCCATTACGTCATGCTTCAGAAATGTGGAAAATGGTCCGTTTTCAAATGTTTTATTTTTGAACGTCAGTTCACATTTGTAGGTGGATCATCAGTGTTAGAGCTAAAATTAGCATGTTTAAAGTGATTTTCATGCTTCCAGGGGCCCAAAACACAAGCTTTATGGAATGGTTAAAAGTGCATGAAAATGGCCAATTTACTCACTCTGAGTTCTCAAAAAGGGTTTCTTCACCCCGGGAAGTTAATTAAATACCATTTGGAGGCATTTAATGTTCGAGCAAAAACGGCTGATTTTCGACAAAAGAGATAACACCCCCCCATTACGTCATGCTTCAGAAATGTGGAAAATGGTCCGTTTTCAAATGTTTTATTTTTGAACGTCAGTTCACATTTGTAGGTGGATCATCAGTGTTAGAGCTAAAATTAGCATGTTTAAAGTGATTTTCATGCTTCCAGGGGCCCAAAACACAAGCTTTATGGAATGGTTAAAAGTGCATGAAAATGGCCAATTTACTCACTCTGAGTTCTCAAAAAGGGTTTCTTCACCCCGGGAAGTTAATTAAATACCATTTGGAGGCATTTAATGTTCGAGCAAAAACGGCTGATTTTCGACAAAAGAGATAACACCCCCCCATTACGTCATGCTTCAGAAATGTGGAAAATGGTCCGTTTTCAAATGTTTTATTTTTGAACGTCAGTTCACATTTGTAGGTGGATCATCAGTGTTAGAGCTAAAATTAGCATGTTTAAAGTGATTTTCATGCTTCCAGGGGCCCAAAACACTAGATTTATGGAATGGTTAAAAGTGCATGAAAATGGCCAATTTACTCACTCTGAGTTCTCAAAAAGGGTTTCTTCACCCCGGGAAGTTAATTAAATACCATTTGGAGGCATTTAATGTTCGAGCAAAAACGGCTGATTTTCGACAAAAGAGATAACACCCCCCCATTACGTCATGCTTCAGAAATGTGGAAAATGGTCCGTTTTCAAATGTTTTATTTTTGAACGTCAGTTCACATTTGTAGGTGGATCATCAGTGTTAGAGCTAAAATTAGCATGTTTAAAGTGATTTTCATGCTTCCAGGGGCCCAAAACACAAGATTTATGGAATGGTTAAAAGTGCATGAAAATGGCCAATTTACTCACTCTGAGTTCTCAAAAAGGGTTTCTTCACCCCGGGAAGTTAATTAAATACCATTTGGAGGCATTTAATGTTCGAGCAAAAACGTCTGATTTTCGACAAAAGAGATAACACCCCCCCATTACGTCATGCTTCAGAAATGTGGAAAATGGTCCGTTTTCAAATGTTTTATTTTTGAACGTCAGTTCACATTTGTAGGTGGATCATCAGTGTTAGAGCTAAAATTAGCATGTTTAAAGTGATTTTCATGCTTCCAGGGGCTCGGGAAGTTAATTAAATACCATTTGGAGGCATTTAATGTTCGAGCAAAAACGGCTGATTTTCGACAAAAGAGATAACACCCCCCCATTACGTCATGCTTCAGAAATGTGGAAAATGGTCCGTTTTCAAATGTTTTATTTTTGAACGTCAGTTCACATTTGTAGGTGGATCATCAGTGTTAGAGCTAAAATTAGCATGTTTAAAGTGATTTTCATGCTTCCAGGGGCCCAAAACACAAGATTTATGGAATGGTTAAAAGTGCATGAAAATGGCCAATTTACTCACTCTGAGTTCTCAAAAAGGGTTTCTTCACCCCGGGAAGTTAATTAAATACCATTTGGAGGCATTTAATGTTCGAGCAAAAACGGCTGATTTTCGACAAAAGAGATAACACCCCCCCATTACGTCATGCTTCAGAAATGTGGAAAATGGTCCGTTTTCAAATGTTTTATTTTTGAACGTCAGTTCACATTTGTAGGTGGATCATCAGTGTTAGAGCTAAAATTAGCATGTTTAAAGTGATTTTCATGCTTCCAGGGGCTCGGGAAGTTAATTAAATACCATTTGGAGGCATTTAATGTTCGAGCAAAAACGGCTGATTTTCGACAAAAGAGATAACACCCCCCCATTACGTCATGCTTCAGAAATGTGGAAAATGGTCCGTTTTCAAATGTTTTATTTTTGAACGTCAGTTCACATTTGTAGGTGGATCATCAGTGTTAGAGCTAAAATTAGCATGTTTAAAGTGATTTTCATGCTTCCAGGGGCCCAAAACACAAGATTTATGGAATGGTTAAAAGTGCATGAAAATGGCCAATTTACTCACTCTGAGTTCTCAAAAAGGGTTTCTTCACCCCGGGAAGTTAATTAAATACCATTTGGAGGCATTTAATGTTCGAGCAAAAACGGCTGATTTTCGACAAAAGAGATAACACCCCCCCATTACGTCATGCTTCAGAAATGTGGAAAATGGTCCGTTTTCAAATGTTTTATTTTTGAACGTCAGTTCACATTTGTAGGTGGATCATCAGTGTTAGAGCTAAAATTAGCATGTTTAAAGTGATTTTCATGCTTCCAGGGGCTCGGGAAGTTAATTAAATACCATTTGGAGGCATTTAATGTTCGAGCAAAAACGGCTGATTTTCGACAAAAGAGATAACACCCCCCCATTACGTCATGCTTCAGAAATGTGGAAAATGGTCCGTTTTCAAATGTTTTATTTTTGAACGTCAGTTCACATTTGTAGGTGGATCATCAGTGTTAGAGCTAAAATTAGCATGTTTAAAGTGATTTTCATGCTTCCAGGGGCTCGGGAAGTGAAATAAATACCATTTGGAGGCATTTAATGTTCGAGCAAAAACGGCTGATTTTCGACAAAAGAGATAACACCCCCCCATTACGTCATGCTTCAGAAATGTGGAAAATGGTCCGTTTTCAAATGTTTTATTTTTGAACGTCAGTTCACATTTGTAGGTGGATCATCAGTGTTAGAGCTAAAATTAGCATGTTTAAAGTGATTTTCATGCTTCCAGGGGCTCGGGAAGTTAATTAAATACCATTTGGAGGCATTTAATGTTCGAGCAAAAACGGCTGATTTTCGACAAAAGAGATAACACCCCCCCATTACGTCATGCTTCAGAAATGTGGAAAATGGTCCGTTTTCAAATGTTTTATTTTTGAACGTCAGTTCACATTTGTAGGTGGATCATCAGTGTTAGAGCAAAAATTAGCATGTTTAAAGTGATTTTCATGCTTCCAGGGGCCCAAAACACAAGATTTATGGAATGGTTAAAAGTGCATGAAAATGGCCAATTTACTCACTCTGAGTTCTCAAAAAGGGTTTCTTCACCCCGGGAAGTTAATTAAATACCATTTGGAGGCATTTAATGTTCGAGCAAAAACGGCTGATTTTCGACAAAAGAGATAACACCCCCCCATTACGTCATGCTTCAGAAATG